>NW_028182265.1:0-151000 GCF_964339955.1 Pipistrellus hanaki | reverse complement strand
AACCGACCCTCAGTGCCGGGCAAGCAGACCGGTAAATTCCTCTGGAGGGGCCCGGGTAGTGCCCCCAAAGTGGAAAGTGATTTTCCCCGACCTCACACAGCCCTCTCCCGGATGTCAAAGGCCATGGACAGGGCTGTGTGCGTCCCAGGCCTCTCCGAATGGGCTGCCCCTCCGTGGGAGCTACGGGGGGGGGGGGGGGGTGGGGGGGAGGGTGGGCCTCCCCTGAGGCTCCGGAGGCCTATGGCTGTCCTGAGCGCGGTTGGGGGAGGGTTGGCTGGACTGCCCGCTCTTGGGGACCAGGGAGGCACCCTGAGAGCAGAGGGCCACGTGCGGTCGGCGGATTTAGGCACCTGACAGGGCTCCCAGAGCTGGCGCCTATTCCTCCCTCAGGAGCAGGGCAGCCAGGCAGGGGCCGCTCGCTCATTAGTCTAATGAGCAAGGGGGCGGGGCTTCCGGAAATAGGAGGCGGGCCCAGGCCCACAGCTGAACCCGCTCAAGTCAACGAGGGGGCGGGGCCAGGTGAGCCGCTGGAGGCCCTGAGGACAACAAGGGGCGGGGCCGGGCGACCAGCCTGAAGTGGTGAGGTAAGCGGGAGAAAGTCTGGTGGGCAGGGACAAGGGTGACCCGCAGGCCCGCCTGCCGGCAGCAGAGACCTACGGAATGGTTTGGGGCTTGGCGTGGAAGCCAGGAGACGAGCGGGATGCGGTCCAGGGAAGAGTGGGTTGGGGCGAGGGGCAACAACCGGAAGTGTTCCTGTTGGGAGGGCCCTGTGGCCCTGTGAAGGAGGACCCGGGTCCCCTGGGGCCGCAAATGCCCCACCTTCCTGAGCTCCTGACTGGAATCCAGCCAGAGGTTCCCTTGTCCTCAGGACAGGGCGTTCCCCGCGAATGTGTCAGAAAACCGACCCTCAGTGCCGGGCAAGCAGACCGGTAATTTCCTCCGGAGGGGCCCAGGCAGTGCCCCCAAAGTGGAAAGTGATTTTCCCCGACCTCACACAGCTCTCTCCCGGATGTCAAAGGCCATGGACAGGGCTGTGTGCGTCCCAGGCCTCTCCGAATGGGCTGCCCCTCCGTGGGAGCTACGGGGGGGGGGGGGGGGTGGGGGGGGGGTGGGCCTCCCCTGAGGCTCCGGAGGCCTATGGCTGTCCTGAGCGCGGTTGGGGGAGGGTTGGCTGGACTGCCCGCTCTTGGGGACCAGGGAGGCACCCTGAGAGCAGAGGGCCACGTGCGGTTGGCGGATTTAGGCACCTGACAGGGCTCCCAGAGCTGGCGCCTATTCCTCCCTCAGGAGCAGGGCAGCCAGGCAGGGCCGCTCGCTCATTAGTCTAATGAGCAAGGGGGCGGGGCTTCCGGAAATAGGAGGCGGGCCCAGGCCCACAGCTGAACCCGCTCAAGTCAACGAGGGGGCGGGGGCCAGGTGAGCCGCTGGAGGCCCTGAGGACAACAAGGGGCGGGGCCGGGCGACCAGCCTGAAGTGGTGAGGTAAGCGGGAGAAAGTCTGGTGGGCAGGGACAAGGGTGACCCGCAGGCCCGCCTGCAGGCAGCAGAGACCTACGGAGTGGTTTGGGGCTTGGCGTGGAAGCCAGGTGACGAGCGGGATGCGGACCAGGGAAGAGTGGGTTGGGGCGAGGGGCAACAACCGGAAGTGTTCCTGTTGGGAGGGCCCTGTGGCCCTGTGAAGGAGGACCCGGGTCCCCTGGGGCCGCAAATGCCCCACCTTCCTGAGCTCCTGACTGGAATCCAGCCAGAGGTTCCCTTGTCCTCAGGACAGGGCGTTCCCCGCGAATGTGTCAGAAAACCGACCCTCAGTGCCGGGCAAGCAGACCGGTAATTTCCTCCGGAGGGGCCCGGGCAGTGCCCCCAAAGTGGAAAGTGATTTTCCCCGACCTCACACAGCTCTCTCCCGGATGTCAAATGCCATGGACAGGGCTGTGTGCCTCCCAGGCCTCTCCGCTGTGACTTGCCCCTCGGGGGGAGCTACGGGGGGCTGGGCCCCCCCTGAGGCTACTGAGGCCTATGGCTGTCCTGAGCGCGGTTGGGGGAGGGATGGCTGGACTGCCCGCTCTTGGGGACCAGGGAGGCACCCTGAGAGCAGAGGGCCACGTGCGGTCGGCGGATTTAGGCACCTGACAGGGCTCCCAGAGCTGGGGCCTTCCTCCCTCAGGAGCAGGGCAGCCTGGCAGGGGCCGCTCGCTCATTAGTCTAATGAGCAAGGGGGCGGGGCTTCCGGAAATAGGAGGCGGGCCCAGGCCCACAGCTGAACCCGCTCAAGTCAACGAGGGGGCGGGGCCAGGTGAGCCGCTGGAGGCCCTGAGGACAACAAGGGGCGGGGCCGGGCGACCAGCCTGAAGTGGTGAGGTAAGCGGGAGAAAGTCTGGTGGGCAGGGACAAGGGTGACCCGCAGGCCCGCCTGCAGGCAGCAGAGACCTACGGAGTGGTTTGGGGCTTGGCGTGGAAGCCAGGTGACGAGCGGGATGCGGACCAGGGAAGAGTGGGTTGGGGCGAGGGGCAACAACCGGAAGTGTTCCTGTTGGGAGGGCCCTGTGGCCCTGTGAATGAGGACCAGGGTCGCCGGGGGCCGAAAATGCCCCGCCTCCCTTAGCTCCTGACTGGAATCCAGCAAGAGGTTCCCTTGTCCTCAGGACAGGGCGTTCCCCGCAAATGTGTCAGAAAACCGACCCTCAGTGCCGGGCAAGCAGACCGGTAAATTCCTCTGGAGGGGCCCGGGTAGTGCCCCCAAAGTGGAAAGTGATTTTCCCCGACCTCACACAGCCCTCTCCCGGATGTCAAAGGCCATGGACAGGGCTGTGTGCGTCCCAGGCCTCTCCGAATGGGCTGCCCCTCCGTGGGAGCTACGGGGGGGGGGGGGGGGGGGGGGGGGGAGGGTGGGCCTCCCCTGAGGCTCCGGAGGCCTATGGCTGTCCTGAGCGCGGTTGGGGGAGGGTTGGCTGGACTGCCCGCTCTTGGGGACCAGGGAGGCACCCTGAGAGCAGAGGGCCACGTGCGGTCGGCGGATTTAGGCACCTGACAGGGCTCCCAGAGCTGGCGCCTATTCCTCCCTCAGGAGCAGGGCAGCCAGGCAGGGGCCGCTCGCTCATTAGTCTAATGAGCAAGGGGGCGGGGCTTCCGGAAATAGGAGGCGGGCCCAGGCCCACAGCTGAACCCGCTCAAGTCAACGAGGGGGCGGGGCCAGGTGAGCCGCTGGAGGCCCTGAGGACAACAAGGGGCGGGGCCGGGCGACCAGCCTGAAGTGGTGAGGTAAGCGGGAGAAAGTCTGGTGGGCAGGGACAAGGGTGACCCGCAGGCCCGCCTGCCGGCAGCAGAGACCTACGGAATGGTTTGGGGCTTGGCGTGGAAGCCAGGAGACGAGCGGGATGCGGTCCAGGGAAGAGTGGGTTGGGGCGAGGGGCAACAACCGGAAGTGTTCCTGTTGGGAGGGCCCTGTGGCCCTGTGAAGGAGGACCCGGGTCCCCTGGGGCCGCAAATGCCCCACCTTCCTGAGCTCCTGACTGGAATCCAGCCAGAGGTTCCCTTGTCCTCAGGACAGGGCGTTCCCCGCGAATGTGTCAGAAAACCGACCCTCAGTGCCGGGCAAGCAGACCGGTAATTTCCTCCGGAGGGGCCCAGGCAGTGCCCCCAAAGTGGAAAGTGATTTTCCCCGACCTCACACAGCTCTCTCCCGGATGTCAAAGGCCATGGACAGGGCTGTGTGCGTCCCAGGCCTCTCCGAATGGGCTGCCCCTCCGTGGGAGCTACGGGGGGGGGGGGGGGGGGGGGGGGGGTGGGCCTCCCCTGAGGCTCCGGAGGCCTATGGCTGTCCTGAGCGCGGTTGGGGGAGGGTTGGCTGGACTGCCCGCTCTTGGGGACCAGGGAGGCACCCTGAGAGCAGAGGGCCACGTGCGGTTGGCGGATTTAGGCACCTGACAGGGCTCCCAGAGCTGGCGCCTATTCCTCCCTCAGGAGCAGGGCAGCCAGGCAGGGGCCGCTCGCTCATTAGTCTAATGAGCAAGGGGGCGGGGCTTCCGGAAATAGGAGGCGGGCCCAGGCCCACAGCTGAACCCGCTCAAGTCAACGAGGGGGCGGGGCCAGGTGAGCCGCTGGAGGCCCTGAGGACAACAAGGGGCGGGGCCGGGCGACCAGCCTGAAGTGGTGAGGTAAGCGGGAGAAAGTCTGGTGGGCAGGGACAAGGGTGACCCGCAGGCCCGCCTGCAGGCAGCAGAGACCTACGGAGTGGTTTGGGGCTTGGCGTGGAAGCCAGGTGACGAGCGGGATGCGGACCAGGGAAGAGTGGGTTGGGGCGAGGGGCAACAACCGGAAGTGTTCCTGTTGGGAGGGCCCTGTGGCCCTGTGAATGAGGACCAGGGTCGCCGGGGGCCGAAAATGCCCCGCCTCCCTTAGCTCCTGACTGGAATCCAGCAAGAGGTTCCCTTGTCCTCAGGACAGGGCGTTCCCCGCAAATGTGTCAGAAAACCGACCCTCAGTGCCGGGCAAGCAGACCGGTAAATTCCTCTGGAGGGGCCCGGGTAGTGCCCCCAAAGTGGAAAGTGATTTTCCCCGACCTCACACAGCCCTCTCCCGGATGTCAAAGGCCATGGACAGGGCTGTGTGCGTCCCAGGCCTCTCCGAATGGGCTGCCCCTCCGTGGGAGCTACGGGGGGGGGGGGGGGGTGGGGGGGAGGGTGGGCCTCCCCTGAGGCTCCGGAGGCCTATGGCTGTCCTGAGCGCGGTTGGGGGAGGGTTGGCTGGACTGCCCGCTCTTGGGGACCAGGGAGGCACCCTGAGAGCAGAGGGCCACGTGCGGTCGGCGGATTTAGGCACCTGACAGGGCTCCCAGAGCTGGGGCCTATTCCTCCCTCAGGAGCAGGGCAGCCTGGCAGGGGCCGCTCGCTCATTAGTCTAATGAGCAAGGGGGCGGGGCTTCCGGAAATAGGAGGCGGGCCCAGGCCCACAGCTGAACCCGCTCAAGTCAACGAGGGGGCGGGGCCAGGTGAGCCGCTGGAGGCCCTGAGGACAACAAGGGGCGGGGCCGGGCGACCAGCCTGAAGTGGTGAGGTAAGCGGGAGAAAGTCTGGTGGGCAGGGACAAGGGTGACCCGCAGGCCCGCCTGCAGGCAGCAGAGACCTACGGAGTGGTTTGGGGCTTGGCGTGGAAGCCAGGTGACGAGCGGGATGCGGACCAGGGAAGAGTGGGTTGGGGCGAGGGGCAACAACCGGAAGTGTTCCTGTTGGGAGGGCCCTGTGGCCCTGTGAAGGAGGACCCGGGTCCCCTGGGGCCGCAAATGCCCCACCTTCCTGAGCTCCTGACTGGAATCCAGCCAGAGGTTCCCTTGTCCTCAGGACAGGGCGTTCCCCGCGAATGTGTCAGAAAACCGACCCTCAGTGCCGGGCAAGCAGACCGGTAATTTCCTCCGGAGGGGCCCGGGCAGTGCCCCCAAAGTGGAAAGTGATTTTCCCCGACCTCACACAGCTCTCTCCCGGATGTCAAATGCCATGGACAGGGCTGTGTGCCTCCCAGGCCTCTCCGCTGTGACTTGCCCCTCGGGGGGAGCTACGGGGGGCTGGGCCCCCCCTGAGGCTACTGAGGCCTATGGCTGTCCTGAGCGCGGTTGGGGGAGGGATGGCTGGACTGCCCGCTCTTGGGGACCAGGGAGGCACCCTGAGAGCAGAGGGCCACGTGCGGTCGGCGGATTTAGGCACCTGACAGGGCTCCCAGAGCTGGGGCCTATTCCTCCCTCAGGAGCAGGGCAGCCTGGCAGGGGCCGCTCGCTCATTAGTCTAATGAGCAAGGGGGCGGGGCTTCCGGAAATAGGAGGCGGGCCCAGGCCCACAGCTGAACCCGCTCAAGTCAACGAGGGGGCGGGGCCAGGTGAGCCGCTGGAGGCCCTGAGGACAACAAGGGGCGGGGCCGGGCGACCAGCCTGAAGTGGTGAGGTAAGCGGGAGAAAGTCTGGTGGGCAGGGACAAGGGTGACCCGCAGGCCCGCCTGCAGGCAGCAGAGACCTACGGAGTGGTTTGGGGCTTGGCGTGGAAGCCAGGTGACGAGCGGGATGCGGACCAGGGAAGAGTGGGTTGGGGCGAGGGGCAACAACCGGAAGTGTTCCTGTTGGGAGGGCCCTGTGGCCCTGTGAAGGAGGACCCGGGTCCCCTGGGGCCGCAAATGCCCCACCTTCCTGAGCTCCTGACTGGAATCCAGCCAGAGGTTCCCTTGTCCTCAGGACAGGGCGTTCCCCGCGAATGTGTCAGAAAACCGACCCTCAGTGCCGGGCAAGCAGACCGGTAATTTCCTCCGGAGGGGCCCGGGCAGTGCCCCCAAAGTGGAAAGTGATTTTCCCCGACCTCACACAGCTCTCTCCCGGATGTCAAATGCCATGGACAGGGCTGTGTGCCTCCCAGGCCTCTCCGCTGTGACTTGCCCCTCGGGGGGAGCTACGGGGGGCTGGGCCCCCCCTGAGGCTACTGAGGCCTATGGCTGTCCTGAGCGCGGTTGGGGGAGGGATGGCTGGACTGCCCGCTCTTGGGGACCAGGGAGGCACCCTGAGAGCAGAGGGCCACGTGCGGTCGGCGGATTTAGGCACCTGACAGGGCTCCCAGAGCTGGGGCCTATTCCTCCCTCAGGAGCAGGGCAGCCTGGCAGGGGCCGCTCGCTCATTAGTCTAATGAGCAAGGGGGCGGGGCTTCCGGAAATAGGAGGCGGGCCCAGGCCCACAGCTGAACCCGCTCAAGTCAACGAGGGGGCGGGGCCAGGTGAGCCGCTGGAGGCCCTGAGGACAACAAGGGGCGGGGCCGGGCGACCAGCCTGAAGTGGTGAGGTAAGCGGGAGAAAGTCTGGTGGGCAGGGACAAGGGTGACCCGCAGGCCCGCCTGCAGGCAGCAGAGACCTACGGAGTGGTTTGGGGCTTGGCGTGGAAGCCAGGTGACGAGCGGGATGCGGACCAGGGAAGAGTGGGTTGGGGCGAGGGGCAACAACCGGAAGTGTTCCTGTTGGGAGGGCCCTGTGGCCCTGTGAATGAGGACCAGGGTCGCCGGGGGCCGAAAATGCCCCGCCTCCCTTAGCTCCTGACTGGAATCCAGCAAGAGGTTCCCTTGTCCTCAGGACAGGGCGTTCCCCGCAAATGTGTCAGAAAACCGACCCTCAGTGCCGGGCAAGCAGACCGGTAAATTCCTCTGGAGGGGCCCGGGTAGTGCCCCCAAAGTGGAAAGTGATTTTCCCCGACCTCACACAGCCCTCTCCCGGATGTCAAAGGCCATGGACAGGGCTGTGTGCGTCCCAGGCCTCTCCGAATGGGCTGCCCCTCCGTGGGAGCTACGGGGGGGGGGGGGGGGGGGGGGGGAGGGTGGGCCTCCCCTGAGGCTCCGGAGGCCTATGGCTGTCCTGAGCGCGGTTGGGGGAGGGTTGGCTGGACTGCCCGCTCTTGGGGACCAGGGAGGCACCCTGAGAGCAGAGGGCCACGTGCGGTCGGCGGATTTAGGCACCTGACAGGGCTCCCAGAGCTGGCGCCTATTCCTCCCTCAGGAGCAGGGCAGCCAGGCAGGGGCCGCTCGCTCATTAGTCTAATGAGCAAGGGGGCGGGGCTTCCGGAAATAGGAGGCGGGCCCAGGCCCACAGCTGAACCCGCTCAAGTCAACGAGGGGGCGGGGCCAGGTGAGCCGCTGGAGGCCCTGAGGACAACAAGGGGCGGGGCCGGGCGACCAGCCTGAAGTGGTGAGGTAAGCGGGAGAAAGTCTGGTGGGCAGGGACAAGGGTGACCCGCAGGCCCGCCTGCCGGCAGCAGAGACCTACGGAATGGTTTGGGGCTTGGCGTGGAAGCCAGGAGACGAGCGGGATGCGGTCCAGGGAAGAGTGGGTTGGGGCGAGGGGCAACAACCGGAAGTGTTCCTGTTGGGAGGGCCCTGTGGCCCTGTGAAGGAGGACCCGGGTCCCCTGGGGCCGCAAATGCCCCACCTTCCTGAGCTCCTGACTGGAATCCAGCCAGAGGTTCCCTTGTCCTCAGGACAGGGCGTTCCCCGCGAATGTGTCAGAAAACCGACCCTCAGTGCCGGGCAAGCAGACCGGTAATTTCCTCCGGAGGGGCCCAGGCAGTGCCCCCAAAGTGGAAAGTGATTTTCCCCGACCTCACACAGCTCTCTCCCGGATGTCAAAGGCCATGGACAGGGCTGTGTGCGTCCCAGGCCTCTCCGAATGGGCTGCCCCTCCGTGGGAGCTACGGGGGGGGGGGGGGGTGGGGGGGGGGTGGGCCTCCCCTGAGGCTCCGGAGGCCTATGGCTGTCCTGAGCGCGGTTGGGGGAGGGTTGGCTGGACTGCCCGCTCTTGGGGACCAGGGAGGCACCCTGAGAGCAGAGGGCCACGTGCGGTTGGCGGATTTAGGCACCTGACAGGGCTCCCAGAGCTGGCGCCTATTCCTCCCTCAGGAGCAGGGCAGCCAGGCAGGGGCCGCTCGCTCATTAGTCTAATGAGCAAGGGGGCGGGGCTTCCGGAAATAGGAGGCGGGCCCAGGCCCACAGCTGAACCCGCTCAAGTCAACGAGGGGGCGGGGCCAGGTGAGCCGCTGGAGGCCCTGAGGACAACAAGGGGCGGGGCCGGGCGACCAGCCTGAAGTGGTGAGGTAAGCGGGAGAAAGTCTGGTGGGCAGGGACAAGGGTGACCCGCAGGCCCACCTGCAGGCAGCAGAGACCTACGGAGTGGTTTGGGGCTTGGCGTGGAAGCCAGGTGACGAGCGGGATGCGGTCCAGGGAAGAGTGGGTTGGGGCGAGGGGCAACAACCGGAAGTGTTCCTGTTGGGAGGGCCCTGTGGCCCTGTGAATGAGGACCAGGGTCGCCGGGGGCCGAAAATGCCCCGCCTCCCTTAGCTCCTGACTGGAATCCAGCAAGAGGTTCCCTTGTCCTCAGGACAGGGCGTTCCCCGCAAATGTGTCAGAAAACCGACCCTCAGTGCCGGGCAAGCAGACCGGTAAATTCCTCTGGAGGGGCCCGGGTAGTGCCCCCAAAGTGGAAAGTGATTTTCCCCGACCTCACACAGCCCTCTCCCGGATGTCAAAGGCCATGGACAGGACTGTGTGCGTCCCAGGCCTCTCCGAATGGGCTTCCCCTCCGTGGGAGCTACGGGGGGGGGGGGGGGTGGGCCTCCCCTGAGGCTCCGGAGGCCTATGGCTGTCCTGAGCGCGGTTGGGGGAGGGTTGGCTGGACTGCCCGCTCTTGGGGACCAGGGAGGCACCCTGAGAGCAGAGGGCCACGTGCGGTTGGCGGATTTAGGCACCTGACAGGGCTCCCAGAGCTGGCGCCTATTCCTCCCTCAGGAGCAGGGCAGCCAGGCAGGGGCCGCTCGCTCATTAGTCTAATGAGCAAGGGGGCGGGGCTTCCGGAAATAGGAGGCGGGCCCAGGCCCACAGCTGAACCCGCTCAAGTCAACGAGGGGGCGGGGCCAGGTGAGCCGCTGGAGGCCCTGAGGACAACAAGGGGCGGGGCCGGGCGACCACCCTGAAGTGGTGAGGTAAGCGGGAGAAAGTCTGGTGGGCAGGGACAAGGGTGACCCGCAGGCCCGCCTGCCGGCAGCAGAGACCTACGGAATGGTTTGGGGCTTGGCGTGGAAGCCAGGAGACGAGCGGGATGCGGTCCAGGGAAGAGTGGGTTGGGGCGAGGGGCAACAACCGGAAGTGTTCCTGTTGGGAGGGCCCTGTGGCCCTGTGAAGGAGGACCCGGGTCCCCTGGGGCCGCAAATGCCCCACCTTCCTGAGCTCCTGACTGGAATCCAGCCAGAGGTTCCCTTGTCCTCAGGACAGGGCGTTCCCCGCGAATGTGTCAGAAAACCGACCCTCAGTGCCGGGCAAGCAGACCGGTAATTTCCTCCGGAGGGGCCCGGGCAGTGCCCCCAAAGTGGAAAGTGATTTTCCCCGACCTCACACAGCTCTCTCCCGGATGTCAAATGCCATGGACAGGGCTGTGTGCCTCCCAGGCCTCTCCGCTGTGACTTGCCCCTCGGGGGGAGCTACGGGGGGCTGGGCCCCCCCTGAGGCTACTGAGGCCTATGGCTGTCCTGAGCGCGGTTGGGGGAGGGATGGCTGGACTGCCCGCTCTTGGGGACCAGGGAGGCACCCTGAGAGCAGAGGGCCACGTGCGGTTGGCGGATTTAGGCACCTGACAGGGCTCCCAGAGCTGGGGCCTATTCCTCCCTCAGGAGCAGGGCAGCCTGGCAGGGGCCGCTCGCTCATTAGTCTAATGAGCAAGGGGGCGGGGCTTCCGGAAATAGGAGGCGGGCCCAGGCCCACAGCTGAACCCGCTCAAGTCAACGAGGGGGCGGGGCCAGGTGAGCCGCTGGAGGCCCTGAGGACAACAAGGGGCGGGGCCGGGCGACCAGCCTGAAGTGGTGAGGTAAGCGGGAGAAAGTCTGGTGGGCAGGGACAAGGGTGACCCGCAGGCCCGCCTGCAGGCAGCAGAGACCTACGGAGTGGTTTGGGGCTTGGCGTGGAAGCCAGGTGACGAGCGGGATGCGGTCCAGGGAAGAGTGGGTTGGGGCGAGGGGCAACAACCGGAAGTGTTCCTGTTGGGAGGGCCCTGTGGCCCTGTGAATGAGGACCAGGGTCGCCGGGGGCCGAAAATGCCCCGCCTCCCTTAGCTCCTGACTGGAATCCAGCAAGAGGTTCCCTTGTCCTCAGGACAGGGCGTTCCCCGCAAATGTGTCAGAAAACCGACCCTCAGTGCCGGGCAAGCAGACCGGTAAATTCCTCTGGAGGGGCCCGGGTAGTGCCCCCAAAGTGGAAAGTGATTTTCCCCGACCTCACACAGCCCTCTCCCGGATGTCAAAGGCCATGGACAGGACTGTGTGCGTCCCAGGCCTCTCCGAATGGGCTTCCCCTCCGTGGGAGCTACGGGGGGGGGGGCGGGGGTGGGCCTCCCCTGAGGCTCCGGAGGCCTATGGCTGTCCTGAGCGCGGTTGGGGGAGGGTTGGCTGGACTGCCCGCTCTTGGGGACCAGGGAGGCACCCTGAGAGCAGAGGGCCACGTGCGGTTGGCGGATTTAGGCACCTGACAGGGCTCCCAGAGCTGGCGCCTATTCCTCCCTCAGGAGCAGGGCAGCCAGGCAGGGGCCGCTCGCTCATTAGTCTAATGAGCAAGGGGGCGGGGCTTCCGGAAATAGGAGGCGGGCCCAGGCCCACAGCTGAACCCGCTCAAGTCAACGAGGGGGCGGGGCCAGGTGAGCCGCTGGAGGCCCTGAGGACAACAAGGGGCGGGGCGGGGCGACCACCCTGAAGTGGTGAGGTAAGCGGGAGAAAGTCTGGTGGGCAGGGACAAGGGTGACCCGCAGGCCCGCCTGCCGGCAGCAGAGACCTACGGAATGGTTTGGGGCTTGGCGTGGAAGCCAGGAGACGAGCGGGATGCGGTCCAGGGAAGAGTGGGTTGGGGCGAGGGGCAACAACCGGAAGTGTTCCTGTTGGGAGGGCCCTGTGGCCCTGTGAAGGAGGACCCGGGTCCCCTGGGGCCGCAAATGCCCCACCTTCCTGAGCTCCTGACTGGAATCCAGCCAGAGGTTCCCTTGTCCTCAGGACAGGGCGTTCCCCGCGAATGTGTCAGAAAACCGACCCTCAGTGCCGGGCAAGCAGACCGGTAATTTCCTCCGGAGGGGCCCAGGCAGTGCCCCCAAAGTGGAAAGTGATTTTCCCCGACCTCACACAGCTCTCTCCCGGATGTCAAATGCCATGGACAGGGCTGTGTGCCTCCCAGGCCTCTCCGCTGTGACTTGCCCCTCGGGGGGAGCTACGGGGGGCTGGGCCCCCCCTGAGGCTACTGAGGCCTATGGCTGTCCTGAGCGCGGTTGGGGGAGGGATGGCTGGACTGCCCGCTCTTGGGGACCAGGGAGGCACCCTGAGAGCAGAGGGCCACGTGCGGTCGGCGGATTTAGGCACCTGACAGGGCTCCCAGAGCTGGGGCCTATTCCTCCCTCAGGAGCAGGGCAGCCTGGCAGGGGCCGCTCGCTCATTAGTCTAATGAGCAAGGGGGCGGGGCTTCCGGAAATAGGAGGCGGGCCCAGGCCCACAGCTGAACCAGCTCAAGTCAACGAGGGGGCGGGGCCAGGTGAGCCGCTGGAGGCCCTGAGGACAACAAGGGGCGGGGCCGGGCGACCAGCCTGAAGTGGTGAGGTAAGCGGGAGAAAGTCTGGTGGGCAGGGACAAGGGTGACCCGCAGGCCCGCCTGCAGGCAGCAGAGACCTACGGAGTGGTTTGGGGCTTGGCGTGGAAGCCAGGTGACGAGCGGGATGCGGACCAGGGAAGAGTGGGTTGGGGCGAGGGGCAACAACCGGAAGTGTTCCTGTTGGGAGGGCCCTGTGGCCCTGTGAATGAGGACCAGGGTCGCCGGGGGCCGAAAATGCCCCGCCTCCCTTAGCTCCTGACTGGAATCCAGCAAGAGGTTCCCTTGTCCTCAGGACAGGGCGTTCCCCGCAAATGTGTCAGAAAACCGACCCTCAGTGCCGGGCAAGCAGACCGGTAAATTCCTCTGGAGGGGCCCGGGTAGTGCCCCCAAAGTGGAAAGTGATTTTCCCCGACCTCACACAGCCCTCTCCCGGATGTCAAAGGCCATGGACAGGGCTGTGTGCGTCCCAGGCCTCTCCGAATGGGCTGCCCCTCCGTGGGAGCTACGGGGGGGGGGGGGGGTGGGGGGGAGGGTGGGCCTCCCCTGAGGCTCCGGAGGCCTATGGCTGTCCTGAGCGCGGTTGGGGGAGGGTTGGCTGGACTGCCCGCTCTTGGGGACCAGGGAGGCACCCTGAGAGCAGAGGGCCACGTGCGGTCGGCGGATTTAGGCACCTGACAGGGCTCCCAGAGCTGGCGCCTATTCCTCCCTCAGGAGCAGGGCAGCCAGGCAGGGGCCGCTCGCTCATTAGTCTAATGAGCAAGGGGGCGGGGCTTCCGGAAATAGGAGGCGGGCCCAGGCCCACAGCTGAACCCGCTCAAGTCAACGAGGGGGCGGGGCCAGGTGAGCCGCTGGAGGCCCTGAGGACAACAAGGGGCGGGGCCGGGCGACCAGCCTGAAGTGGTGAGGTAAGCGGGAGAAAGTCTGGTGGGCAGGGACAAGGGTGACCCGCAGGCCCGCCTGCCGGCAGCAGAGACCTACGGAATGGTTTGGGGCTTGGCGTGGAAGCCAGGAGACGAGCGGGATGCGGTCCAGGGAAGAGTGGGTTGGGGCGAGGGGCAACAACCGGAAGTGTTCCTGTTGGGAGGGCCCTGTGGCCCTGTGAAGGAGGACCCGGGTCCCCTGGGGCCGCAAATGCCCCACCTTCCTGAGCTCCTGACTGGAATCCAGCCAGAGGTTCCCTTGTCCTCAGGACAGGGCGTTCCCCGCGAATGTGTCAGAAAACCGACCCTCAGTGCCGGGCAAGCAGACCGGTAATTTCCTCCGGAGGGGCCCAGGCAGTGCCCCCAAAGTGGAAAGTGATTTTCCCCGACCTCACACAGCTCTCTCCCGGATGTCAAAGGCCATGGACAGGGCTGTGTGCGTCCCAGGCCTCTCCGAATGGGCTGCCCCTCCGTGGGAGCTACGGGGGGGGGGGGGGGTGGGGGGGGGGGTGGGCCTCCCCTGAGGCTCCGGAGGCCTATGGCTGTCCTGAGCGCGGTTGGGGGAGGGTTGGCTGGACTGCCCGCTCTTGGGGACCAGGGAGGCACCCTGAGAGCAGAGGGCCACGTGCGGTTGGCGGATTTAGGCACCTGACAGGGCTCCCAGAGCTGGCGCCTATTCCTCCCTCAGGAGCAGGGCAGCCAGGCAGGGGCCGCTCGCTCATTAGTCTAATGAGCAAGGGGGCGGGGCTTCCGGAAATAGGAGGCGGGCCCAGGCCCACAGCTGAACCCGCTCAAGTCAACGAGGGGGCGGGGCCAGGTGAGCCGCTGGAGGCCCTGAGGACAACAAGGGGCGGGGCCGGGCGACCAGCCTGAAGTGGTGAGGTAAGCGGGAGAAAGTCTGGTGGGCAGGGACAAGGGTGACCCGCAGGCCCGCCTGCAGGCAGCAGAGACCTACGGAGTGGTTTGGGGCTTGGCGTGGAAGCCAGGTGACGAGCGGGATGCGGACCAGGGAAGAGTGGGTTGGGGCGAGGGGCAACAACCGGAAGTGTTCCTGTTGGGAGGGCCCTGTGGCCCTGTGAAGGAGGACCCGGGTCCCCTGGGGCCGCAAATGCCCCACCTTCCTGAGCTCCTGACTGGAATCCAGCCAGAGGTTCCCTTGTCCTCAGGACAGGGCGTTCCCCGCGAATGTGTCAGAAAACCGACCCTCAGTGCCGGGCAAGCAGACCGGTAATTTCCTCCGGAGGGGCCCGGGCAGTGCCCCCAAAGTGGAAAGTGATTTTCCCCGACCTCACACAGCTCTCTCCCGGATGTCAAATGCCATGGACAGGGCTGTGTGCCTCCCAGGCCTCTCCGCTGTGACTTGCCCCTCGGGGGGAGCTACGGGGGGCTGGGCCCCCCCTGAGGCTACTGAGGCCTATGGCTGTCCTGAGCGCGGTTGGGGGAGGGATGGCTGGACTGCCCGCTCTTGGGGACCAGGGAGGCACCCTGAGAGCAGAGGGCCACGTGCGGTCGGCGGATTTAGGCACCTGACAGGGCTCCCAGAGCTGGGGCCTATTCCTCCCTCAGGAGCAGGGCAGCCTGGCAGGGGCCGCTCGCTCATTAGTCTAATGAGCAAGGGGGCGGGGCTTCCGGAAATAGGAGGCGGGCCCAGGCCCACAGCTGAACCCGCTCAAGTCAACGAGGGGGCGGGGCCAGGTGAGCCGCTGGAGGCCCTGAGGACAACAAGGGGCGGGGCCGGGCGACCAGCCTGAAGTGGTGAGGTAAGCGGGAGAAAGTCTGGTGGGCAGGGACAAGGGTGACCCGCAGGCCCGCCTGCAGGCAGCAGAGACCTACGGAGTGGTTTGGGGCTTGGCGTGGAAGCCAGGTGACGAGCGGGATGCGGACCAGGGAAGAGTGGGTTGGGGCGAGGGGCAACAACCGGAAGTGTTCCTGTTGGGAGGGCCCTGTGGCCCTGTGAATGAGGACCAGGGTCGCCGGGGGCCGAAAATGCCCCGCCTCCCTTAGCTCCTGACTGGAATCCAGCAAGAGGTTCCCTTGTCCTCAGGACAGGGCGTTCCCCGCAAATGTGTCAGAAAACCGACCCTCAGTGCCGGGCAAGCAGACCGGTAAATTCCTCTGGAGGGGCCCGGGTAGTGCCCCCAAAGTGGAAAGTGATTTTCCCCGACCTCACACAGCCCTCTCCCGGATGTCAAAGGCCATGGACAGGGCTGTGTGCGTCCCAGGCCTCTCCGAATGGGCTGCCCCTCCGTGGGAGCTACGGGGGGGGGGGGGGGGGGGGGGGGGAGGGTGGGCCTCCCCTGAGGCTCCGGAGGCCTATGGCTGTCCTGAGCGCGGTTGGGGGAGGGTTGGCTGGACTGCCCGCTCTTGGGGACCAGGGAGGCACCCTGAGAGCAGAGGGCCACGTGCGGTCGGCGGATTTAGGCACCTGACAGGGCTCCCAGAGCTGGCGCCTATTCCTCCCTCAGGAGCAGGGCAGCCAGGCAGGGGCCGCTCGCTCATTAGTCTAATGAGCAAGGGGGCGGGGCTTCCGGAAATAGGAGGCGGGCCCAGGCCCACAGCTGAACCCGCTCAAGTCAACGAGGGGGCGGGGCCAGGTGAGCCGCTGGAGGCCCTGAGGACAACAAGGGGCGGGGCCGGGCGACCAGCCTGAAGTGGTGAGGTAAGCGGGAGAAAGTCTGGTGGGCAGGGACAAGGGTGACCCGCAGGCCCGCCTGCCGGCAGCAGAGACCTACGGAATGGTTTGGGGCTTGGCGTGGAAGCCAGGAGACGAGCGGGATGCGGTCCAGGGAAGAGTGGGTTGGGGCGAGGGGCAACAACCGGAAGTGTTCCTGTTGGGAGGGCCCTGTGGCCCTGTGAAGGAGGACCCGGGTCCCCTGGGGCCGCAAATGCCCCACCTTCCTGAGCTCCTGACTGGAATCCAGCCAGAGGTTCCCTTGTCCTCAGGACAGGGCGTTCCCCGCGAATGTGTCAGAAAACCGACCCTCAGTGCCGGGCAAGCAGACCGGTAATTTCCTCCGGAGGGGCCCAGGCAGTGCCCCCAAAGTGGAAAGTGATTTTCCCCGACCTCACACAGCTCTCTCCCGGATGTCAAAGGCCATGGACAGGGCTGTGTGCGTCCCAGGCCTCTCCGAATGGGCTGCCCCTCCGTGGGAGCTACGGGGGGGGGGGGGGGGGGGGGGGGGGGTGGGCCTCCCCTGAGGCTCCGGAGGCCTATGGCTGTCCTGAGCGCGGTTGGGGGAGGGTTGGCTGGACTGCCCGCTCTTGGGGACCAGGGAGGCACCCTGAGAGCAGAGGGCCACGTGCGGTTGGCGGATTTAGGCACCTGACAGGGCTCCCAGAGCTGGCGCCTATTCCTCCCTCAGGAGCAGGGCAGCCAGGCAGGGGCCGCTCGCTCATTAGTCTAATGAGCAAGGGGGCGGGGCTTCCGGAAATAGGAGGCGGGCCCAGGCCCACAGCTGAACCCGCTCAAGTCAACGAGGGGGCGGGGCCAGGTGAGCCGCTGGAGGCCCTGAGGACAACAAGGGGCGGGGCCGGGCGACCAGCCTGAAGTGGTGAGGTAAGCGGGAGAAAGTCTGGTGGGCAGGGACAAGGGTGACCCGCAGGCCCGCCTGCAGGCAGCAGAGACCTACGGAGTGGTTTGGGGCTTGGCGTGGAAGCCAGGTGACGAGCGGGATGCGGACCAGGGAAGAGTGGGTTGGGGCGAGGGGCAACAACCGGAAGTGTTCCTGTTGGGAGGGCCCTGTGGCCCTGTGAATGAGGACCAGGGTCGCCGGGGGCCGAAAATGCCCCGCCTCCCTTAGCTCCTGACTGGAATCCAGCAAGAGGTTCCCTTGTCCTCAGGACAGGGCGTTCCCCGCAAATGTGTCAGAAAACCGACCCTCAGTGCCGGGCAAGCAGACCGGTAAATTCCTCTGGAGGGGCCCGGGTAGTGCCCCCAAAGTGGAAAGTGATTTTCCCCGACCTCACACAGCCCTCTCCCGGATGTCAAAGGCCATGGACAGGGCTGTGTGCGTCCCAGGCCTCTCCGAATGGGCTGCCCCTCCGTGGGAGCTACGGGGGGGGGGGGGGGGTGGGGGGGAGGGTGGGCCTCCCCTGAGGCTCCGGAGGCCTATGGCTGTCCTGAGCGCGGTTGGGGGAGGGTTGGCTGGACTGCCCGCTCTTGGGGACCAGGGAGGCACCCTGAGAGCAGAGGGCCACGTGCGGTCGGCGGATTTAGGCACCTGACAGGGCTCCCAGAGCTGGCGCCTATTCCTCCCTCAGGAGCAGGGCAGCCAGGCAGGGGCCGCTCGCTCATTAGTCTAATGAGCAAGGGGGCGGGGCTTCCGGAAATAGGAGGCGGGCCCAGGCCCACAGCTGAACCCGCTCAAGTCAACGAGGGGGCGGGGCCAGGTGAGCCGCTGGAGGCCCTGAGGACAACAAGGGGCGGGGCCGGGCGACCAGCCTGAAGTGGTGAGGTAAGCGGGAGAAAGTCTGGTGGGCAGGGACAAGGGTGACCCGCAGGCCCGCCTGCCGGCAGCAGAGACCTACGGAATGGTTTGGGGCTTGGCGTGGAAGCCAGGAGACGAGCGGGATGCGGTCCAGGGAAGAGTGGGTTGGGGCGAGGGGCAACAACCGGAAGTGTTCCTGTTGGGAGGGCCCTGTGGCCCTGTGAAGGAGGACCCGGGTCCCCTGGGGCCGCAAATGCCCCACCTTCCTGAGCTCCTGACTGGAATCCAGCCAGAGGTTCCCTTGTCCTCAGGACAGGGCGTTCCCCGCGAATGTGTCAGAAAACCGACCCTCAGTGCCGGGCAAGCAGACCGGTAATTTCCTCCGGAGGGGCCCAGGCAGTGCCCCCAAAGTGGAAAGTGATTTTCCCCGACCTCACACAGCTCTCTCCCGGATGTCAAAGGCCATGGACAGGGCTGTGTGCGTCCCAGGCCTCTCCGAATGGGCTGCCCCTCCGTGGGAGCTACGGGGGGGGGGGGGGGTGGGGGGGGGGTGGGCCTCCCCTGAGGCTCCGGAGGCCTATGGCTGTCCTGAGCGCGGTTGGGGGAGGGTTGGCTGGACTGCCCGCTCTTGGGGACCAGGGAGGCACCCTGAGAGCAGAGGGCCACGTGCGGTTGGCGGATTTAGGCACCTGACAGGGCTCCCAGAGCTGGCGCCTATTCCTCCCTCAGGAGCAGGGCAGCCAGGCAGGGGCCGCTCGCTCATTAGTCTAATGAGCAAGGGGGCGGGGCTTCCGGAAATAGGAGGCGGGCCCAGGCCCACAGCTGAACCCGCTCAAGTCAACGAGGGGGCGGGGCCAGGTGAGCCGCTGGAGGCCCTGAGGACAACAAGGGGCGGGGCCGGGCGACCAGCCTGAAGTGGTGAGGTAAGCGGGAGAAAGTCTGGTGGGCAGGGACAAGGGTGACCCGCAGGCCCACCTGCAGGCAGCAGAGACCTACGGAGTGGTTTGGGGCTTGGCGTGGAAGCCAGGTGACGAGCGGGATGCGGTCCAGGGAAGAGTGGGTTGGGGCGAGGGGCAACAACCGGAAGTGTTCCTGTTGGGAGGGCCCTGTGGCCCTGTGAATGAGGACCAGGGTCGCCGGGGGCCGAAAATGCCCCGCCTCCCTTAGCTCCTGACTGGAATCCAGCAAGAGGTTCCCTTGTCCTCAGGACAGGGCGTTCCCCGCAAATGTGTCAGAAAACCGACCCTCAGTGCCGGGCAAGCAGACCGGTAAATTCCTCTGGAGGGGCCCGGGTAGTGCCCCCAAAGTGGAAAGTGATTTTCCCCGACCTCACACAGCCCTCTCCCGGATGTCAAAGGCCATGGACAGGACTGTGTGCGTCCCAGGCCTCTCCGAATGGGCTTCCCCTCCGTGGGAGCTACGGGGGGGGGGGGGGGGGGTGGGCCTCCCCTGAGGCTCCGGAGGCCTATGGCTGTCCTGAGCGCGGTTGGGGGAGGGTTGGCTGGACTGCCCGCTCTTGGGGACCAGGGAGGCACCCTGAGAGCAGAGGGCCACGTGCGGTTGGCGGATTTAGGCACCTGACAGGGCTCCCAGAGCTGGCGCCTATTCCTCCCTCAGGAGCAGGGCAGCCAGGCAGGGGCCGCTCGCTCATTAGTCTAATGAGCAAGGGGGCGGGGCTTCCGGAAATAGGAGGCGGGCCCAGGCCCACAGCTGAACCCGCTCAAGTCAACGAGGGGGCGGGGCCAGGTGAGCCGCTGGAGGCCCTGAGGACAACAAGGGGCGGGGCCGGGCGACCACCCTGAAGTGGTGAGGTAAGCGGGAGAAAGTCTGGTGGGCAGGGACAAGGGTGACCCGCAGGCCCGCCTGCCGGCAGCAGAGACCTACGGAATGGTTTGGGGCTTGGCGTGGAAGCCAGGAGACGAGCGGGATGCGGTCCAGGGAAGAGTGGGTTGGGGCGAGGGGCAACAACCGGAAGTGTTCCTGTTGGGAGGGCCCTGTGGCCCTGTGAAGGAGGACCCGGGTCCCCTGGGGCCGCAAATGCCCCACCTTCCTGAGCTCCTGACTGGAATCCAGCCAGAGGTTCCCTTGTCCTCAGGACAGGGCGTTCCCCGCGAATGTGTCAGAAAACCGACCCTCAGTGCCGGGCAAGCAGACCGGTAATTTCCTCCGGAGGGGCCCGGGCAGTGCCCCCAAAGTGGAAAGTGATTTTCCCCGACCTCACACAGCTCTCTCCCGGATGTCAAATGCCATGGACAGGGCTGTGTGCCTCCCAGGCCTCTCCGCTGTGACTTGCCCCTCGGGGGGAGCTACGGGGGGCTGGGCCTCCCCTGAGGCTACTGAGGCCTATGGCTGTCCTGAGCGCGGTTGGGGGAGGGATGGCTGGACTGCCCGCTCTTGGGGACCAGGGAGGCACCCTGAGAGCAGAGGGCCACGTGCGGTTGGCGGATTTAGGCACCTGACAGGGCTCCCAGAGCTGGGGCCTATTCCTCCCTCAGGAGCAGGGCAGCCTGGCAGGGGCCGCTCGCTCATTAGTCTAATGAGCAAGGGGGCGGGGCTTCCGGAAATAGGAGGCGGGCCCAGGCCCACAGCTGAACCCGCTCAAGTCAACGAGGGGGCGGGGCCAGGTGAGCCGCTGGAGGCCCTGAGGACAACAAGGGGCGGGGCCGGGCGACCAGCCTGAAGTGGTGAGGTAAGCGGGAGAAAGTCTGGTGGGCAGGGACAAGGGTGACCCGCAGGCCCGCCTGCAGGCAGCAGAGACCTACGGAGTGGTTTGGGGCTTGGCGTGGAAGCCAGGTGACGAGCGGGATGCGGTCCAGGGAAGAGTGGGTTGGGGCGAGGGGCAACAACCGGAAGTGTTCCTGTTGGGAGGGCCCTGTGGCCCTGTGAATGAGGACCAGGGTCGCCGGGGGCCGAAAATGCCCCGCCTCCCTTAGCTCCTGACTGGAATCCAGCAAGAGGTTCCCTTGTCCTCAGGACAGGGCGTTCCCCGCAAATGTGTCAGAAAACCGACCCTCAGTGCCGGGCAAGCAGACCGGTAAATTCCTCTGGAGGGGCCCGGGTAGTGCCCCCAAAGTGGAAAGTGATTTTCCCCGACCTCACACAGCCCTCTCCCGGATGTCAAAGGCCATGGACAGGACTGTGTGCGTCCCAGGCCTCTCCGAATGGGCTTCCCCTCCGTGGGAGCTACGGGGGGGGGGGCGGGGGTGGGCCTCCCCTGAGGCTCCGGAGGCCTATGGCTGTCCTGAGCGCGGTTGGGGGAGGGTTGGCTGGACTGCCCGCTCTTGGGGACCAGGGAGGCACCCTGAGAGCAGAGGGCCACGTGCGGTTGGCGGATTTAGGCACCTGACAGGGCTCCCAGAGCTGGGGCCTATTCCTCCCTCAGGAGCAGGGCAGCCAGGCAGGGGCCGCTCGCTCATTAGTCTAATGAGCAAGGGGGCGGGGCTTCCGGAAATAGGAGGCGGGCCCAGGCCCACAGCTGAACCCGCTCAAGTCAACGAGGGGGCGGGGCCAGGTGAGCCGCTGGAGGCCCTGAGGACAACAAGGGGCGGGGCCGGGCGACCAGCCTGAAGTGGTGAGGTAAGCGGGAGAAAGTCTGGTGGGCAGGGACAAGGGTGACCCGCAGGCCCGCCTGCAGGCAGCAGAGACCTACGGAGTGGTTTGGGGCTTGGCGTGGAAGCCAGGTGACGAGCGGGATGCGGACCAGGGAAGAGTGGGTTGGGGCGAGGGGCAACAACCGGAAGTGTTCCTGTTGGGAGGGCCCTGTGGCCCTGTGAATGAGGACCAGGGTCGCCGGGGGCCGAAAATGCCCCGCCTCCCTTAGCTCCTGACTGGAATCCAGCAAGAGGTTCCCTTGTCCTCAGGACAGGGCGTTCCCCGCAAATGTGTCAGAAAACCGACCCTCAGTGCCGGGCAAGCAGACCGGTAAATTCCTCTGGAGGGGCCCGGGTAGTGCCCCCAAAGTGGAAAGTGATTTTCCCCGACCTCACACAGCCCTCTCCCGGATGTCAAAGGCCATGGACAGGGCTGTGTGCGTCCCAGGCCTCTCCGAATGGGCTGCCCCTCCGTGGGAGCTACGGGGGGGTGGGGGTGGGGGGGGGGTGGGCCTCCCCTGAGGCTCCGGAGGCCTATGGCTGTCCTGAGCGCGGTTGGGGGAGGGTTGGCTGGACTGCCCGCTCTTGGGGACCAGGGAGGCACCCTGAGAGCAGAGGGCCACGTGCGGTTGGCGGATTTAGGCACCTGACAGGGCTCCCAGAGCTGGCGCCTATTCCTCCCTCAGGAGCAGGGCAGCCAGGCAGGGGCCGCTCGCTCATTAGTCTAATGAGCAAGGGGGCGGGGCTTCCGGAAATAGGAGGCGGGCCCAGGCCCACAGCTGAACCCGCTCAAGTCAACGAGGGGGCGGGGCCAGGTGAGCCGCTGGAGGCCCTGAGGACAACAAGGGGCGGGGCGGGGCGACCACCCTGAAGTGGTGAGGTAAGCGGGAGAAAGTCTGGTGGGCAGGGACAAGGGTGACCCGCAGGCCCGCCTGCCGGCAGCAGAGACCTACGGAATGGTTTGGGGCTTGGCGTGGAAGCCAGGAGACGAGCGGGATGCGGTCCAGGGAAGAGTGGGTTGGGGCGAGGGGCAACAACCGGAAGTGTTCCTGTTGGGAGGGCCCTGTGGCCCTGTGAAGGAGGACCCGGGTCCCCTGGGGCCGCAAATGCCCCACCTTCCTGAGCTCCTGACTGGAATCCAGCCAGAGGTTCCCTTGTCCTCAGGACAGGGCGTTCCCCGCGAATGTGTCAGAAAACCGACCCTCAGTGCCGGGCAAGCAGACCGGTAATTTCCTCCGGAGGGGCCCAGGCAGTGCCCCCAAAGTGGAAAGTGATTTTCCCCGACCTCACACAGCTCTCTCCCGGATGTCAAATGCCATGGACAGGGCTGTGTGCCTCCCAGGCCTCTCCGCTGTGACTTGCCCCTCGGGGGGAGCTACGGGGGGCTGGGCCCCCCCTGAGGCTACTGAGGCCTATGGCTGTCCTGAGCGCGGTTGGGGGAGGGATGGCTGGACTGCCCGCTCTTGGGGACCAGGGAGGCACCCTGAGAGCAGAGGGCCACGTGCGGTCGGCGGATTTAGGCACCTGACAGGGCTCCCAGAGCTGGGGCCTATTCCTCCCTCAGGAGCAGGGCAGCCTGGCAGGGGCCGCTCGCTCATTAGTCTAATGAGCAAGGGGGCGGGGCTTCCGGAAATAGGAGGCGGGCCCAGGCCCACAGCTGAACCAGCTCAAGTCAACGAGGGGGCGGGGCCAGGTGAGCCGCTGGAGGCCCTGAGGACAACAAGGGGCGGGGCCGGGCGACCAGCCTGAAGTGGTGAGGTAAGCGGGAGAAAGTCTGGTGGGCAGGGACAAGGGTGACCCGCAGGCCCGCCTGCAGGCAGCAGAGACCTACGGAGTGGTTTGGGGCTTGGCGTGGAAGCCAGGTGACGAGCGGGATGCGGACCAGGGAAGAGTGGGTTGGGGCGAGGGGCAACAACCGGAAGTGTTCCTGTTGGGAGGGCCCTGTGGCCCTGTGAATGAGGACCAGGGTCGCCGGGGGCCGAAAATGCCCCGCCTCCCTTAGCTCCTGACTGGAATCCAGCAAGAGGTTCCCTTGTCCTCAGGACAGGGCGTTCCCCGCAAATGTGTCAGAAAACCGACCCTCAGTGCCGGGCAAGCAGACCGGTAAATTCCTCTGGAGGGGCCCGGGTAGTGCCCCCAAAGTGGAAAGTGATTTTCCCCGACCTCACACAGCCCTCTCCCGGATGTCAAAGGCCATGGACAGGGCTGTGTGCGTCCCAGGCCTCTCCGAATGGGCTGCCCCTCCGTGGGAGCTACGGGGGGGGGGGGGGGTGGGGGGGAGGGTGGGCCTCCCCTGAGGCTCCGGAGGCCTATGGCTGTCCTGAGCGCGGTTGGGGGAGGGTTGGCTGGACTGCCCGCTCTTGGGGACCAGGGAGGCACCCTGAGAGCAGAGGGCCACGTGCGGTCGGCGGATTTAGGCACCTGACAGGGCTCCCAGAGCTGGCGCCTATTCCTCCCTCAGGAGCAGGGCAGCCAGGCAGGGGCCGCTCGCTCATTAGTCTAATGAGCAAGGGGGCGGGGCTTCCGGAAATAGGAGGCGGGCCCAGGCCCACAGCTGAACCCGCTCAAGTCAACGAGGGGGCGGGGCCAGGTGAGCCGCTGGAGGCCCTGAGGACAACAAGGGGCGGGGCCGGGCGACCAGCCTGAAGTGGTGAGGTAAGCGGGAGAAAGTCTGGTGGGCAGGGACAAGGGTGACCCGCAGGCCCGCCTGCCGGCAGCAGAGACCTACGGAATGGTTTGGGGCTTGGCGTGGAAGCCAGGAGACGAGCGGGATGCGGTCCAGGGAAGAGTGGGTTGGGGCGAGGGGCAACAACCGGAAGTGTTCCTGTTGGGAGGGCCCTGTGGCCCTGTGAAGGAGGACCCGGGTCCCCTGGGGCCGCAAATGCCCCACCTTCCTGAGCTCCTGACTGGAATCCAGCCAGAGGTTCCCTTGTCCTCAGGACAGGGCGTTCCCCGCGAATGTGTCAGAAAACCGACCCTCAGTGCCGGGCAAGCAGACCGGTAATTTCCTCCGGAGGGGCCCAGGCAGTGCCCCCAAAGTGGAAAGTGATTTTCCCCGACCTCACACAGCTCTCTCCCGGATGTCAAAGGCCATGGACAGGGCTGTGTGCGTCCCAGGCCTCTCCGAATGGGCTGCCCCTCCGTGGGAGCTACGGGGGGGGGGGGGGGGTGGGGGGGGGTGGGCCTCCCCTGAGGCTCCGGAGGCCTATGGCTGTCCTGAGCGCGGTTGGGGGAGGGTTGGCTGGACTGCCCGCTCTTGGGGACCAGGGAGGCACCCTGAGAGCAGAGGGCCACGTGCGGTTGGCGGATTTAGGCACCTGACAGGGCTCCCAGAGCTGGCGCCTATTCCTCCCTCAGGAGCAGGGCAGCCAGGCAGGGGCCGCTCGCTCATTAGTCTAATGAGCAAGGGGGCGGGGCTTCCGGAAATAGGAGGCGGGCCCAGGCCCACAGCTGAACCCGCTCAAGTCAACGAGGGGGCGGGGCCAGGTGAGCCGCTGGAGGCCCTGAGGACAACAAGGGGCGGGGCCGGGCGACCAGCCTGAAGTGGTGAGGTAAGCGGGAGAAAGTCTGGTGGGCAGGGACAAGGGTGACCCGCAGGCCCACCTGCAGGCAGCAGAGACCTACGGAGTGGTTTGGGGCTTGGCGTGGAAGCCAGGTGACGAGCGGGATGCGGTCCAGGGAAGAGTGGGTTGGGGCGAGGGGCAACAACCGGAAGTGTTCCTGTTGGGAGGGCCCTGTGGCCCTGTGAATGAGGACCAGGGTCGCCGGGGGCCGAAAATGCCCCGCCTCCCTTAGCTCCTGACTGGAATCCAGCAAGAGGTTCCCTTGTCCTCAGGACAGGGCGTTCCCCGCAAATGTGTCAGAAAACCGACCCTCAGTGCCGGGCAAGCAGACCGGTAAATTCCTCTGGAGGGGCCCGGGTAGTGCCCCCAAAGTGGAAAGTGATTTTCCCCGACCTCACACAGCCCTCTCCCGGATGTCAAAGGCCATGGACAGGACTGTGTGCGTCCCAGGCCTCTCCGAATGGGCTTCCCCTCCGTGGGAGCTACGGGGGGGGGGGGGGGGGGGGCCTCCCCTGAGGCTCCGGAGGCCTATGGCTGTCCTGAGCGCGGTTGGGGGAGGGTTGGCTGGACTGCCCGCTCTTGGGGACCAGGGAGGCACCCTGAGAGCATAGGGCCACGTGCGGTTGGCGGATTTAGGCACCTGACAGGGCTCCCAGAGCTGGCGCCTATTCCTCCCTCAGGAGCAGGGCAGCCAGGCAGGGGCCGCTCGCTCATTAGTCTAATGAGCAAGGGGGCGGGGCTTCCGGAAATAGGAGGCGGGCCCAGGCCCACAGCTGAACCCGCTCAAGTCAACGAGGGGGCGGGGCCAGGTGAGCCGCTGGAGGCCCTGAGGACAACAAGGGGCGGGGCCGGGCGACCAGCCTGAAGTGGTGAGGTAAGCGGGAGAAAGTCTGGTGGGCAGGGACAAGGGTGACCCGCAGGCCCGCCTGCCGGCAGCAGAGACCTACGGAATGGTTTGGGGCTTGGCGTGGAAGCCAGGAGACGAGCGGGATGCGGTCCAGGGAAGAGTGGGTTGGGGCGAGGGGCAACAACCGGAAGTGTTCCTGTTGGGAGGGCCCTGTGGCCCTGTGAAGGAGGACCCGGGTCCCCTGGGGCCACAAATGCCCCACCTTCCTGAGCTCCTGACTGGAATCCAGCCAGAGGTTCCCTTGTCCTCAGGACAGGGCGTTCCCCGCGAATGTGTCAGAAAACCGACCCTCAGTGCCAGGCAAGCAGACCGGTAATTTCCTCCGGAGGGGCCCGGGCAGTGCCCCCAAAGTGGAAAGTGATTTTCCCCGACCTCACACAGCTCTCTCCCGGATGTCAAAGGCCATGGACAGGGCTGTGTGCGTCCCAGGCCTCTCCGCTGTGACTTGCCCCTCTGGGGGAGCTACGGGGGGCTGGGCCTCCCCTGAGGCTACTGAGGCCTATGGCTGTCCTGAGCGCGGTTGGGGGAGGGATGGCTGGACTGCCCGCTCTTGGGGACCAGGGAGGCACCCTGAGAGCAGAGGGCCACGTGCGGTCGGCGGATTTAGGCACCTGACAGGGCTCCCAGAGCTGGGGCCTATTCCTCCCTCAGGAGCAGGGCAGCCTGGCAGGGGCCGCTCGCTCATTAGTCTAATGAGCAAGGGGGCGGGGCTTCCGGAAATAGGAGGCGGGCCCAGGCCCACAGCTGAACCCGCTCAAGTCAACGAGGGGGCGGGGCCAGGTGAGCCGCTGGAGGCCCTGAGGACAACAAGGGGCGGGGCCGGGCGACCAGCCTGAAGTGGTGAGGTAAGCGGGAGAAAGTCTGGTGGGCAGGGACAAGGGTGACCCGCAGGCCCACCTGCAGGCAGCAGAGACCTACGGAGTGGTTTGGGGCTTGGCGTGGAAGCCAGGTGACGAGCGGGATGCGGTCCAGGGAAGAGTGGGTTGGGGCGAGGGGCAACAACCGGAAGTGTTCCTGTTGGGAGGGCCCTGTGGCCCTGTGAATGAGGACCAGGGTCGCCGGGGGCCGAAAATGCCCCGCCTCCCTTAGCTCCTGACTGGAATCCAGCAAGAGGTTCCCTTGTCCTCAGGACAGGGCGTTCCCCGCAAATGTGTCAGAAAACCGACCCTCAGTGCCGGGCAAGCAGACCGGTAAATTCCTCTGGAGGGGCCCGGGTAGTGCCCCCAAAGTGGAAAGTGATTTTCCCCGACCTCACACAGCCCTCTCCCGGATGTCAAAGGCCATGGACAGGACTGTGTGCGTCCCAGGCCTCTCCGAATGGGCTTCCCCTCCGTGGGAGCTACGGGGGGGGGGGGGGGGTGGGCCTCCCCTGAGGCTCCGGAGGCCTATGGCTGTCCTGAGCGCGGTTGGGGGAGGGTTGGCTGGACTGCCCGCTCTTGGGGACCAGGGAGGCACCCTGAGAGCAGAGGGCCACGTGCGGTTGGCGGATTTAGGCACCTGACAGGGCTCCCAGAGCTGGCGCCTATTCCTCCCTCAGGAGCAGGGCAGCCAGGCAGGGGCCGCTCGCTCATTAGTCTAATGAGCAAGGGGGCGGGGCTTCCGGAAATAGGAGGCGGGCCCAGGCCCACAGCTGAACCCGCTCAAGTCAACGAGGGGGCGGGGCCAGGTGAGCCGCTGGAGGCCCTGAGGACAACAAGGGGCGGGGCCGGGCGACCACCCTGAAGTGGTGAGGTAAGCGGGAGAAAGTCTGGTGGGCAGGGACAAGGGTGACCCGCAGGCCCGCCTGCCGGCAGCAGAGACCTACGGAATGGTTTGGGGCTTGGCGTGGAAGCCAGGAGACGAGCGGGATGCGGTCCAGGGAAGAGTGGGTTGGGGCGAGGGGCAACAACCGGAAGTGTTCCTGTTGGGAGGGCCCTGTGGCCCTGTGAAGGAGGACCCGGGTCCCCTGGGGCCGCAAATGCCCCACCTTCCTGAGCTCCTGACTGGAATCCAGCCAGAGGTTCCCTTGTCCTCAGGACAGGGCGTTCCCCGCGAATGTGTCAGAAAACCGACCCTCAGTGCCGGGCAAGCAGACCGGTAATTTCCTCCGGAGGGGCCCGGGCAGTGCCCCCAAAGTGGAAAGTGATTTTCCCCGACCTCACACAGCCCTCTCCCGGATGTCAAATGCCATGGACAGGGCTGTGTGCCTCCCAGGCCTCTCCGCTGTGACTTGCCCCTCGGGGGGAGCTACGGGGGGCCGGGCCCCCCCTGAGGCTACTGAGGCCTATGGCTGTCCTGAGCGCGGTTGGGGGAGGGATGGCTGGACTGCCCGCTCTTGGGGACCAGGGAGGCACCCTGAGAGCAGAGGGCCACGTGCGGTCGGCGGATTTAGGCACCTGACAGGGCTCCCAGAGCTGGGGCCTATTCCTCCCTCAGGAGCAGGGCAGCCTGGCAGGGACCGCTCGCTCATTAGTCTAATGAGCAAGGGGGCGGGGCTTCCGGAAATAGGCGGGCCCAGGCCCACAGCTGAACCCGCTCAAGTCAACGAGGGGGCGGGGCCAGGTGAGCCGCTGGAGGCCCTGAGGACAACAAGGGGCGGGGCCGGGCGACCAGCCTGAAGTGGTGAGGTAAGCGGGAGAAAGTCTGGTGGGCAGGGACAAGGGTGACCCGCAGGCCCGCCTGCAGGCAGCAGAGACCTACGGAGTGGTTTGGGGCTTGGCGTGGAAGCCAGGTGACGAGCGGGATGCGGTCCAGGGAAGAGTGGGTTGGGGCGAGGGGCAACAACCGGAAGTGTTCCTGTTGGGAGGGCCCTGTGGCCCTGTGAATGAGGACCAGGGTCGCCGGGGGCCGAAAATGCCCCGCCTCCCTTAGCTCCTGACTGGAATCCAGCAAGAGGTTCCCTTGTCCTCAGGACAGGGCGTTCCCCGCAAATGTGTCAGAAAACCGACCCTCAGTGCCGGGCAAGCAGACCGGTAAATTCCTCTGGAGGGGCCCTGGTAGTGCCCCCAAAGTGGAAAGTGATTTTCCCCGACCTCACACAGCCCTCTCCCGGATGTCAAAGGCCATGGACAGGGCTGTGTGCGTCCCAGGCCTCTCCGAATGGGCTGCCCCTCCGTGGGAGCTACGGGGAGGGGGGCGGGGGGGGGTTGGGCCTCCCCTGAGGCTCCGGAGGCCTATGGCTGTCCTGAGCGCGGTTGGGGGAGGGTTGGCTGGACTGCCCGCTCTTGGGGACCAGGGAGGCACCCTGAGAGCAGAGGGCCACGTGCGGTTGGCGGATTTAGGCACCTGACAGGGCTCCCAGAGCTGGCGCCTATTCCTGCCTCAGGAGCAGGGCAGCCAGGCAGGGGCCGCTCGCTCATTAGTCTAATGAGCAAGGGGGCGGGGCTTCCGGAAATAGGAGGCGGGCCCAGGCCCACAGCTGAACCCGCTCAAGTCAACGAGGGGGCGGGGCCAGGTGAGCCGCTGGAGGCCCCGAGGACAACAAGGGGCGGGGCCGGGCGACCAGCCTGAAGTGGTGAGGTAAGCGGGAGAAAGTCTGGTGGGCAGGGACAAGGGTGACCCGCAGGCCCGCCTGCCGGCAGCAGAGACCTAGGGAGTGGTTTGGGGCTTGGCGTGGAAGCCAGGTGACGAGCGGGATGCGGTCCAGGGAAGAGTGGTTTGGGGCGAGGGGCAACAACCGGAAGTGTTTCTGTTGGGAGGGCCCTGTGAAGGAGGACCCGGGTCCCCTGGGGCCGCAAACGCCCCACCTTCCTTAGCTCCTGACTGGAATCCAGCCAGAGGTTCCCTTGTCCTCTGGACAGGGCGTTCCCCGCGAATGTGTCAGAAAACCGACCCTCAGTGCCCGGCAAGCAGACCGGTAAATTCCTCCGGAGGGGCCCGGGCAGTGCCCCCAAAGTGGAAAGTGATTTTCCCCGACCTCACACAGCTCTCTCCCGGATGTCAAATGCCATGGACAGGGCTGTGTGCGTCCCAGGCCTCTCCGAATGGGCTGCCCCTCCGTGGGAGCTAGGGGGGGGGAGGGGGGGGTTGGGCCTCACCTGAGGCTCCGGAGGCCTATGGCTGTCCTGAGCGCGGTTGGGGGAGGGTTGGCTGGACTGCCCGCTCTTGGGGACCAGGGAGGCACCCTGAGAGCAGAGGGCCACGTGCGGTTGGCGGATTTAGGCACCTGACAGGGCTCCCAGAGCTGGCGCCTATTCCTCCCTCAGGAGCAGGGCAGCCAGGCAGGGGCCGCTCGCTCATTAGTCTAATGAGCAAGGGGGCGGGGCTTCCGGAAATAGGAGGCGGGCCCAGGCCCACAGCTGAACCCGCTCAAGTCAACGAGGGGGCGGGGCCAGGTGAGCCGCTGGAGGCCCTGAGGACAACAAGGGGCGGGGCCGGGCGACCAGCCTGAAGTGGTGAGGTAAGCGGGAGAAAGTCTGGTGGGCAGGGACAAGGGTGACCCGCAGGCCCGCCTGCCGGCAGCAGAGACCTAGGGAATGGTTTGGGGCTTGGCGTGGAAGCCAGGAGACGAGCGGGATGCGGTCCAGGGAAGAGTGGGTTGGGGCGAGGGGCAACAACCGGAAGTGTTCCTGTTGGGAGGGCCCTGTGGCCCTGTGAAGGAGGACCCGGGTCCCCTGGGGCCGCAAATGCCCCACCTTCCTGAGCTCCTGACTGGAATCCAGCCAGAGGTTCCCTTGTCCTCAGGACAGGGCGTTCCCCGCGAATGTGTCAGAAAACCGACCCTCAGTGCCGGGCAAGCAGACCGGTAATTTCCTCCGGAGGGGCCCGGGCAGTGCCCCCAAAGTGGAAAGTGATTTTCCCCGACCTCACACAGCTCTCTCCCGGATGTCAAAGGCCATGGACAGGGCTGTGTGCGTCCCAGGCCTCTCCGCTGTGACTTGCCCCTCGGGGGGAGCTACGGGGGGCTGGGCCTCCCCTGAGGCTACTGAGGCCTATGGCTGTCCTGAGCGCGGTTGGGGGAGGGATGGCTGGACTGCCCGCTCTTGGGGACCAGGGAGGCACCCTGAGAGCAGAGGGCCACGTGCGGTCGGCGGATTTAGGCACCTGACAGGGCTCCCAGAGCTGGGGCCTATTCCTCCCTCAGGAGCAGGGCAGCCTGGCAGGGGCCGCTCGCTCATTAGTCTAATGAGCAAGGGGGCGGGGCTTCCGGAAATAGGAGGCGGGCCCAGGCCCACAGCTGAACCCGCTCAAGTCAACGAGGGGGCGGGGCCAGGTTAGCCGCTGGAGGCCCTGAGGACAACAAGGGGCGGGGCCGGGCGACCAGCCTGAAGTGGTGAGGTAAGCGGGAGAAAGTCTGGTGGGCAGGGACAAGGGTGACCCGCAGGCCCGCCTGCCGGCAGCAGAGACCTACGGAATGGTTTGGGGCTTGGCGTGGAAGCCAGGAGACGAGCGGGATGCGGTCCAGGGAAGAGTGGGTTGGGGCGAGGGGCAACAACCGGAAGTGTTCCTGTTGGGAGGGCCCTGTGGCCCTGTGAATGAGGACCAGGGTCGCCGGGGGCCGAAAATGCCCCGCCTCCCTTAGCTCCTGACTGGAATCCAGCAAGAGGTTCCCTTGTCCTCAGGACAGGGCGTTCCCCGCAAATGTGTCAGAAAACCGACCCTCAGTGCCGGGCAAGCAGACCGGTAAATTCCTCTGGAGGGGCCCGGGTAGTGCCCCCAAAGTGGAAAGTGATTTTCCCCGACCTCACACAGCCCTCTCCCGGATGTCAAAGGCCATGGACAGGACTGTGTGCGTCCCAGGCCTCTCCGAATAGGCTTCCCCTCCGTGGGAGCTACGGGGGGGGGGGGGGGGGTGGGCCTCCCCTGAGGCTCCGGAGGCCTATGGCTGTCCTGAGCGCGGTTGGGGGAGTGTTGGCTGGACTGCCCGCTCTTGGGGACCAGGGAGGCACCCTGAGAGCAGAGGGCCACGTGCGGTTGGCGGATTTAGGCACCTGACAGGGCTCCCAGAGCTGGCGCCTATTCCTCCCTCAGGAGCAGGGCAGCCAGGCAGGGGCCGCTCGCTCATTAGTCTAATGAGCAAGGGGGCGGGGCTTCCGGAAATAGGAGGCGGGCCCAGGCCCACAGCTGAACCCGCTCAAGTCAACGAGGGGACGGGGCCAGATGAGCCGCTGGAGGCCCTGAGGACAACAAGGGGCGGGGCCGGGCGACCAGCCTGAAGTGGTGAGGTAAGCGGGAGAAAGTCTGGTGGGCAGGGACAAGGGTGACCCGCAGGCCCGCCTGCCGGCAGCAGAGACCTACGGAATGGTTTGGGGCTTGGCGTGGAAGCCAGGAGACGAGCGGGATGCGGTCCAGGGAAGAGTGGGTTGGGGCGAGGGGCAACAACCGGAAGTGTTCCTGTTGGGAGGGCCCTGTGGCCCTGTGAAGGAGGACCCGGGTCCCCTGGGGCCGCAAATGCCCGACCTTCCTGAGCTCCTGACTGGAATCCAGCCAGAGGTTCCCTTGTCCTCAGGACAGGGCGTTCCCCGCGAATGTGTCAGAAAACCGACCCTCAGTGCCGGGCAAGCAGACCGGTAATTTCCTCCGGAGGGGCCCGGGCAGTGCCCCCAAAGTGGAAACTGATTTTCCCCGACCTCACACAGCTCTCTCCCGGATGTCAAAGGCCATGGACAGGGCTGTGTGCGTCCCAGGCCTCTCCGCTGTGACTTGCCCCTCGGGGGGAGCTACGGGGGGCTGGGCCCCCCCTGAGGCTACTGAGGCCTATGGCTGTCCTGAGCGCGGTTGGGGGAGGGATGGCTGGACTGCCCGCTCTTGGGGACCAGGGAGGCACCCTGAGAGCAGAGGGCCACGTGCGGTCGGCGGATTTAGGCACCTGACAGGGCTCCCAGAGCTGGGGCCTATTCCTCCCTCAGGAGCAGGGCAGCCTGGCAGGGGCCGCTCGCTCATTAGTCTAATGAGCAAGGGGGCGGGGCTTCCGGAAATAGGAGGCGGGCCCAGGCCCACAGCTGAACCCGCTCAAGTCAACGAGGGGGCGGGGCCAGGTGAGCCGCTGGAGGCCCTGAGGACAACAAGGGGCGGGGCCGGGCGACCAGCCTGAAGTGGTGAGGTAAGCGGGAGAAAGTCTGGTGGGCAGGGACAAGGGTGACCCGCAGGCCCACCTGCAGGCAGCAGAGACCTACGGAGTGGTTTGGGGCTTGGCATGGAAGCCAGGTGACGAGCGGGATGCGGTCCAGGGAAGAGTGGGTTGGGGCGAGGGGCAACAACCGGAAGTGTTCCTGTTGGGAGGGCCCTGTGGCCCTGTGAATGAGGACCAGGGTCGCCGGGGGCCGAAAATGCCCCGCCTCCCTTAGCTCCTGACTGGAATCCAGCAAGAGGTTCCCTTGTCCTCAGGACAGGGCGTTCCCCGCAAATGTGTCAGAAAACCGACCCTCAGTGCCGGGCAAGCAGACCGGTAAATTCCTCTGGAGGGGCCCGGGTAGTGCCCCCAAAGTGGAAAGTGATTTTCCCCGACCTCACACAGCCCTCTCCCGGATGTCAAAGGCCATGGACAGGGCTGTGTGCGTCCCAGGCCTCTCCGAATGGGCTGCCCCTCCGTGGGAGCTACAGGGGGGTGGGGGTGGGGGGGGGGGTGGGCCTCCCCTGAGGCTCCGGAGGCCTATGGCTGTCCTGAGCGCGGTTGGGGGAGGGTTGGCTGGACTGCCCGCTCTTGGGGACCAGGGAGGCACCCTGAGAGCAGAGGGCCACGTGCGGTTGGCGGATTTAGGCACCTGACAGGGCTCCCAGAGCTGGCGCCTATTCCTCCCTCAGGAGCAGGGCAGCCAGGCAGGGGCCGCTCGCTCATTAGTCTAATGAGCAAGGGGGCGGGGCTTCCGGAAATAGGAGGCGGGCCCAGGCCCACAGCTGAACCCGCTCAAGTCAACGAGGGGGCGGGGCCAGGTGAGCCGCTGGAGGCCCTGAGGACAACAAGGGGCGGGGCCGGGCGACCAGCCTGAAGTGGTGAGGTAAGCGGGAGAAAGTCTGGTGGGCAGGGACAAGGGTGACCCGCAGGCCCGCCTGCCGGCAGCAGAGACCTACGGAATGGTTTGGGGCTTGGCGTGGAAGCCAGGAGACGAGCGGGATGCGGTCCAGGGAAGAGTGGGTTGGGGCGAGGGGCAACAACCGGAAGTGTTCCTGTTGGGAGGGCCCTGTGGCCCTGTGAAGGAGGACCCGGGTCCCCTGGGGCCGCAAATGCCCCACCTTCCTGAGCTCCTGACTGGAATCCAGCCAGAGGTTCCCTTGTCCTCAGGACAGGGCGTTCCCCGCGAATGTGTCAGAAAACCGACCCTCAGTGCCGGGCAAGCAGACCGGTAATTTCCTCCGGAGGGGCCCAGGCAGTGCCCCCAAAGTGGAAAGTGATTTTCCCCGACCTCACACAGCTCTCTCCCGGATGTCAAATGCCATGGACAGGGCTGTGTGCCTCCCAGGCCTCTCCGCTGTGACTTGCCCCTCGGGGGGAGCTACGGGGGGCTGGGCCCCCCCTGAGGCTACTGAGGCCTATGGCTGTCCTGAGCGCGGTTGGGGGAGGGATGGCTGGACTGCCCGCTCTTGGGGACCAGGGAGGCACCCTGAGAGCAGAGGGCCACGTGCGGTCGGCGGATTTAGGCACCTGACAGGGCTCCCAGAGCTGGGGCCTATTCCTCCCTCAGGAGCAGGGCAGCCTGGCAGGGGCCGCTCGCTCATTAGTCTAATGAGCAAGGGGGCGGGGCTTCCGGAAATAGGAGGCGGGCCCAGGCCCACAGCTGAACCCGCTCAAGTCAACGAGGGGGCGGGGCCAGGTTAGCCGCTGGAGGCCCTGAGGACAACAAGGGGCGGGGCCGGGCGACCAGCCTGAAGTGGTGAGGTAAGCGGGAGAAAGTCTGGTGGGCAGGGACAAGGGTGACCCGCAGGCCCGCCTGCCGGCAGCAGAGACCTACGGAATGGTTTGGGGCTTGGCGTGGAAGCCAGGAGACGAGCGGGATGCGGTCCAGGGAAGAGTGGGTTGGGGCGAGGGGCAACAACCGGAAGTGTTCCTGTTGGGAGGGCCCTGTGGCCCTGTGAATGAGGACCAGGGTCGCCGGGGGCCGAAAATGCCCCGCCTCCCTTAGCTCCTGACTGGAATCCAGCAAGAGGTTCCCTTGTCCTCAGGACAGGGCGTTCCCCGCAAATGTGTCAGAAAACCGACCCTCAGTGCCGGGCAAGCAGACCGGTAAATTCCTCTGGAGGGGCCCGGGTAGTGCCCCCAAAGTGGAAAGTGATTTTCCCCGACCTCACACAGCCCTCTCCCGGATGTCAAAGGCCATGGACAGGACTGTGTGCGTCCCAGGCCTCTCCGAATAGGCTTCCCCTCCGTGGGAGCTACGGGGGGGGGGGGGGGGTGGGCCTCCCCTGAGGCTCCGGAGGCCTATGGCTGTCCTGAGCGCGGTTGGGGGAGTGTTGGCTGGACTGCCCGCTCTTGGGGACCAGGGAGGCACCCTGAGAGCAGAGGGCCACGTGCGGTTGGCGGATTTAGGCACCTGACAGGGCTCCCAGAGCTGGCGCCTATTCCTCCCTCAGGAGCAGGGCAGCCAGGCAGGGGCCGCTCGCTCATTAGTCTAATGAGCAAGGGGGCGGGGCTTCCGGAAATAGGAGGCGGGCCCAGGCCCACAGCTGAACCCGCTCAAGTCAACGAGGGGACGGGGCCAGATGAGCCGCTGGAGGCCCTGAGGACAACAAGGGGCGGGGCCGGGCGACCAGCCTGAAGTGGTGAGGTAAGCGGGAGAAAGTCTGGTGGGCAGGGACAAGGGTGACCCGCAGGCCCGCCTGCCGGCAGCAGAGACCTACGGAATGGTTTGGGGCTTGGCGTGGAAGCCAGGAGACGAGCGGGATGCGGTCCAGGGAAGAGTGGGTTGGGGCGAGGGGCAACAACCGGAAGTGTTCCTGTTGGGAGGGCCCTGTGGCCCTGTGAAGGAGGACCCGGGTCCCCTGGGGCCGCAAATGCCCGACCTTCCTGAGCTCCTGACTGGAATCCAGCCAGAGGTTCCCTTGTCCTCAGGACAGGGCGTTCCCCGCGAATGTGTCAGAAAACCGACCCTCAGTGCCGGGCAAGCAGACCGGTAATTTCCTCCGGAGGGGCCCGGGCAGTGCCCCCAAAGTGGAAACTGATTTTCCCCGACCTCACACAGCTCTCTCCCGGATGTCAAAGGCCATGGACAGGGCTGTGTGCGTCCCAGGCCTCTCCGCTGTGACTTGCCCCTCGGGGGGAGCTACGGGGGGCTGGGCCCCCCCTGAGGCTACTGAGGCCTATGGCTGTCCTGAGCGCGGTTGGGGGAGGGATGGCTGGACTGCCCGCTCTTGGGGACCAGGGAGGCACCCTGAGAGCAGAGGGCCACGTGCGGTCGGCGGATTTAGGCACCTGACAGGGCTCCCAGAGCTGGGGCCTATTCCTCCCTCAGGAGCAGGGCAGCCTGGCAGGGGCCGCTCGCTCATTAGTCTAATGAGCAAGGGGGCGGGGCTTCCGGAAATAGGAGGCGGGCCCAGGCCCACAGCTGAACCCGCTCAAGTCAACGAGGGGGCGGGGCCAGGTGAGCCGCTGGAGGCCCTGAGGACAACAAGGGGCGGGGCCGGGCGACCAGCCTGAAGTGGTGAGGTAAGCGGGAGAAAGTCTGGTGGGCAGGGACAAGGGTGACCCGCAGGCCCACCTGCAGGCAGCAGAGACCTACGGAGTGGTTTGGGGCTTGGCATGGAAGCCAGGTGACGAGCGGGATGCGGTCCAGGGAAGAGTGGGTTGGGGCGAGGGGCAACAACCGGAAGTGTTCCTGTTGGGAGGGCCCTGTGGCCCTGTGAATGAGGACCAGGGTCGCCGGGGGCCGAAAATGCCCCGCCTCCCTTAGCTCCTGACTGGAATCCAGCAAGAGGTTCCCTTGTCCTCAGGACAGGGCGTTCCCCGCAAATGTGTCAGAAAACCGACCCTCAGTGCCGGGCAAGCAGACCGGTAAATTCCTCTGGAGGGGCCCGGGTAGTGCCCCCAAAGTGGAAAGTGATTTTCCCCGACCTCACACAGCCCTCTCCCGGATGTCAAAGGCCATGGACAGGGCTGTGTGCGTCCCAGGCCTCTCCGAATGGGCTGCCCCTCCGTGGGAGCTACGGGGGGGTGGGGGTGGGGGGGGGGGTGGGCCTCCCCTGAGGCTCCGGAGGCCTATGGCTGTCCTGAGCGCGGTTGGGGGAGGGTTGGCTGGACTGCCCGCTCTTGGGGACCAGGGAGGCACCCTGAGAGCAGAGGGCCACGTGCGGTTGGCGGATTTAGGCACCTGACAGGGCTCCCAGAGCTGGCGCCTATTCCTCCCTCAGGAGCAGGGCAGCCAGGCAGGGGCCGCTCGCTCATTAGTCTAATGAGCAAGGGGGCGGGGCTTCCGGAAATAGGAGGCGGGCCCAGGCCCACAGCTGAACCCGCTCAAGTCAACGAGGGGGCGGGGCCAGGTGAGCCGCTGGAGGCCCTGAGGACAACAAGGGGCGGGGCCGGGCGACCAGCCTGAAGTGGTGAGGTAAGCGGGAGAAAGTCTGGTGGGCAGGGACAAGGGTGACCCGCAGGCCCGCCTGCCGGCAGCAGAGACCTACGGAATGGTTTGGGGCTTGGCGTGGAAGCCAGGAGACGAGCGGGATGCGGTCCAGGGAAGAGTGGGTTGGGGCGAGGGGCAACAACCGGAAGTGTTCCTGTTGGGAGGGCCCTGTGGCCCTGTGAAGGAGGACCCGGGTCCCCTGGGGCCGCAAATGCCCCACCTTCCTGAGCTCCTGACTGGAATCCAGCCAGAGGTTCCCTTGTCCTCAGGACAGGGCGTTCCCCGCGAATGTGTCAGAAAACCGACCCTCAGTGCCGGGCAAGCAGACCGGTAATTTCCTCCGGAGGGGCCCAGGCAGTGCCCCCAAAGTGGAAAGTGATTTTCCCCGACCTCACACAGCTCTCTCCCGGATGTCAAATGCCATGGACAGGGCTGTGTGCCTCCCAGGCCTCTCCGCTGTGACTTGCCCCTCGGGGGGAGCTACGGGGGGCTGGGCCCCCCCTGAGGCTACTGAGGCCTATGGCTGTCCTGAGCGCGGTTGGGGGAGGGATGGCTGGACTGCCCGCTCTTGGGGACCAGGGAGGCACCCTGAGAGCAGAGGGCCACGTGCGGTCGGCGGATTTAGGCACCTGACAGGGCTCCCAGAGCTGGGGCCTATTCCTCCCTCAGGAGCAGGGCAGCCTGGCAGGGGCCGCTCGCTCATTAGTCTAATGAGCAAGGGGGCGGGGCTTCCGGAAATAGGAGGCGGGCCCAGGCCCACAGCTGAACCCGCTCAAGTCAACGAGGGGGCGGGGCCAGGTGAGCCGCTGGAGGCCCTGAGGACAACAAGGGGCGGGGCCGGGCGACCAGCCTGAAGTGGTGAGGTAAGCGGGAGAAAGTCTGGTGGGCAGGGACAAGGGTGACCCGCAGGCCCGCCTGCAGGCAGCAGAGACCTACGGAGTGGTTTGGGGCTTGGCGTGGAAGCCAGGTGACGAGCGGGATGCGGACCAGGGAAGAGTGGGTTGGGGCGAGGGGCAACAACCGGAAGTGTTCCTGTTGGGAGGGCCCTGTGGCCCTGTGAAGGAGGACCCGGGTCCCCTGGGGCCGCAAATGCCCCACCTTCCTGAGCTCCTGACTGGAATCCAGCCAGAGGTTCCCTTGTCCTCAGGACAGGGCGTTCCCCGCGAATGTGTCAGAAAACCGACCCTCAGTGCCGGGCAAGCAGACCGGTAATTTCCTCCGGAGGGGCCCGGGCAGTGCCCCCAAAGTGGAAAGTGATTTTCCCCGACCTCACACAGCTCTCTCCCGGATGTCAAATGCCATGGACAGGGCTGTGTGCCTCCCAGGCCTCTCCGCTGTGACTTGCCCCTCGGGGGGAGCTACGGGGGGCTGGGCCCCCCCTGAGGCTACTGAGGCCTATGGCTGTCCTGAGCGCGGTTGGGGGAGGGATGGCTGGACTGCCCGCTCTTGGGGACCAGGGAGGCACCCTGAGAGCAGAGGGCCACGTGCGGTCGGCGGATTTAGGCACCTGACAGGGCTCCCAGAGCTGGGGCCTATTCCTCCCTCAGGAGCAGGGCAGCCTGGCAGGGGCCGCTCGCTCATTAGTCTAATGAGCAAGGGGGCGGGGCTTCCGGAAATAGGAGGCGGGCCCAGGCCCACAGCTGAACCCGCTCAAGTCAACGAGGGGGCGGGGCCAGGTGAGCCGCTGGAGGCCCTGAGGACAACAAGGGGCGGGGCCGGGCGACCAGCCTGAAGTGGTGAGGTAAGCGGGAGAAAGTCTGGTGGGCAGGGACAAGGGTGACCCGCAGGCCGGCCTGCAGGCAGCAGAGACCTACGGAGTGGTTTGGGGCTTGGCGTGGAAGCCAGGTGACGAGCGGGATGCGGACCAGGGAAGAGTGGGTTGGGGCGAGGGGCAACAACCGGAAGTGTTCCTGTTGGGAGGGCCCTGTGGCCCTGTGAATGAGGACCAGGGTCGCCGGGGGCCGAAAATGCCCCGCCTCCCTTAGCTCCTGACTGGAATCCAGCAAGAGGTTCCCTTGTCCTCAGGACAGGGCGTTCCCCGCAAATGTGTCAGAAAACCGACCCTCAGTGCCGGGCAAGCAGACCGGTAAATTCCTCTGGAGGGGCCCGGGTAGTGCCCCCAAAGTGGAAAGTGATTTCCCCGACCTCACACAGCCCTCTCCCGGATGTCAAAGGCCATGGACAGGGCTGTGTGCGTCCCAGGCCTCTCCGAATGGGCTGCCCCTCCGTGGGAGCTACGGGGGGGGGGGGGGGGGTGGGGGGGAGGGTGGGCCTCCCCTGAGGCTCCGGAGGCCTATGGCTGTCCTGAGCGCGGTTGGGGGAGGGTTGGCTGGACTGCCCGCTCTTGGGGACCAGGGAGGCACCCTGAGAGCAGAGGGCCACGTGCGGTCGGCGGATTTAGGCACCTGACAGGGCTCCCAGAGCTGGCGCCTTTTCCTCCCTCAGGAGCAGGGCAGCCAGGCAGGGGCCGCTCGCTCATTAGTCTAATGAGCAAGGGGGCGGGGCTTCCGGAAATAGGAGGCGGGCCCAGGCCCACAGCTGACCCGCTCAAGTCAACGAGGGGGCGGGGCCAGGTGAGCCGCTGGAGGCCCTGAGGACAACAAGGGGCGGGGCCGGGCGACCAGCCTGAAGTGGTGAGGTAAGCGGGAGAAAGTCTGGTGGGCAGGGGACAAGGGTGACCCGCAGGCCCGCCTGCCGGCAGCAGAGACCTACGGAATGGTTTGGGGCTTGGCGTGGAAGCCAGGAGACGAGCGGGATGCGGTCCAGGGAAGAGTGGGTTGGGGCGAGGGCAACAACCGGAAGTGTTCCTGTTGGGAGGGCCCTGTGGCCCTGTGAAGGAGGACCCGGGTCCCCTGGGGCCGCAAATGCCCCACCTTCCTGAGCTCCTGACTGGAATCCAGCCAGAGGTTCCCTTGTCCTCAGGACAGGGCGTTCCCCGCGAATGTGTCAGAAAACCGACCCTCAGTGCCGGGCAAGCAGACCGGTAATTTCCTCCGGAGGGGCCCAGGCAGTGCCCCCAAAGTGGAAAGTGATTTTCCCCGACCTCACACAGCTCTCTCCCGGATGTCAAAGGCCATGGACAGGGCTGTGTGCGTCCCAGGCCTCTCCGAATGGGCTGCCCCTCCGTGGGAGCTACGGGGGGGGGGGGGGGGGGGGTGGGGGGGGGGTGGGCCTCCCCTGAGGCTCCGGAGGCCTATGGCTGTCCTGAGCGCGGTTGGGGGAGGGTTGGCTGGACTGCCCGCTCTTGGGGACCAGGGAGGCACCCTGAGAGCAGAGGGCCACGTGCGGTTGGCGGATTTAGGCACCTGACAGGGCTCCCAGAGCTGGCGCCTATTCCTCCCTCAGGAGCAGGGCAGCCAGGCAGGGGCCGCTCGCTCATTAGTCTAATGAGCAAGGGGGCGGGGCTTCCGGAAATAGGAGGCGGGCCCAGGCCCACAGCTGAACCCGCTCAAGTCAACGAGGGGGCGGGGCCAGGTGAGCCGCTGGAGGCCCTGAGGACAACAAGGGGCGGGGCCGGGCGACCAGCCTGAAGTGGTGAGGTAAGCGGGAGAAAGTCTGGTGGGCAGGGACAAGGGTGACCCGCAGGCCCACCTGCAGGCAGCAGAGACCTACGGAGTGGTTTGGGGCTTGGCGTGGAAGCCAGGTGACGAGCGGGATGCGGTCCAGGGAAGAGTGGGTTGGGGCGAGGGGCAACAACCGGAAGTGTTCCTGTTGGGAGGGCCCTGTGGCCCTGTGAATGAGGACCAGGGTCGCCGGGGGCCGAAAATGCCCCGCCTCCCTTAGCTCCTGACTGGAATCCAGCAAGAGGTTCCCTTGTCCTCAGGACAGGGCGTTCCCCGCAAATGTGTCAGAAAACCGACCCTCAGTGCCGGGCAAGCAGACCGGTAAATTCCTCTGGAGGGGCCCGGGTAGTGCCCCCAAAGTGGAAAGTGATTTTCCCCGACCTCACACAGCCCTCTCCCGGATGTCAAAGGCCATGGACAGGACTGTGTGCGTCCCAGGCCTCTCCGAATGGGCTTCCCCTCCGTGGGAGCTACGGGGGGGGGGGGGGGGGGGGCCTCCCCTGAGGCTCCGGAGGCCTATGGCTGTCCTGAGCGCGGTTGGGGGAGGGTTGGCTGGACTGCCCGCTCTTGGGGACCAGGGAGGCACCCTGAGAGCATAGGGCCACGTGCGGTTGGCGGATTTAGGCACCTGACAGGGCTCCCAGAGCTGGCGCCTATTCCTCCCTCAGGAGCAGGGCAGCCAGGCAGGGGCCGCTCGCTCATTAGTCTAATGAGCAAGGGGGCGGGGCTTCCGGAAATAGGAGGCGGGCCCAGGCCCACAGCTGAACCCGCTCAAGTCAACGAGGGGGCGGGGCCAGGTGAGCCGCTGGAGGCCCTGAGGACAACAAGGGGCGGGGCCGGGCGACCAGCCTGAAGTGGTGAGGTAAGCGGGAGAAAGTCTGGTGGGCAGGGACAAGGGTGACCCGCAGGCCCGCCTGCCGGCAGCAGAGACCTACGGAATGGTTTGGGGCTTGGCGTGGAAGCCAGGAGACGAGCGGGATGCGGTCCAGGGAAGAGTGGGTTGGGGCGAGGGGCAACAACCGGAAGTGTTCCTGTTGGGAGGGCCCTGTGGCCCTGTGAAGGAGGACCCGGGTCCCCTGGGGCCACAAATGCCCCACCTTCCTGAGCTCCTGACTGGAATCCAGCCAGAGGTTCCCTTGTCCTCAGGACAGGGCGTTCCCCGCGAATGTGTCAGAAAACCGACCCTCAGTGCCAGGCAAGCAGACCGGTAATTTCCTCCGGAGGGGCCCGGGCAGTGCCCCCAAAGTGGAAAGTGATTTTCCCCGACCTCACACAGCTCTCTCCCGGATGTCAAAGGCCATGGACAGGGCTGTGTGCGTCCCAGGCCTCTCCGCTGTGACTTGCCCCTCGGGGGGAGCTACGGGGGGCTGGGCCTCCCCTGAGGCTACTGAGGCCTATGGCTGTCCTGAGCGCGGTTGGGGGAGGGATGGCTGGACTGCCCGCTCTTGGGGACCAGGGAGGCACCCTGAGAGCAGAGGGCCACGTGCGGTCGGCGGATTTAGGCACCTGACAGGGCTCCCAGAGCTGGGGCCTATTCCTCCCTCAGGAGCAGGGCAGCCTGGCAGGGGCCGCTCGCTCATTAGTCTAATGAGCAAGGGGGCGGGGCTTCCGGAAATAGGAGGCGGGCCCAGGCCCACAGCTGAACCCGCTCAAGTCAACGAGGGGGCGGGGCCAGGTGAGCCGCTGGAGGCCCTGAGGACAACAAGGGGCGGGGCCGGGCGACCAGCCTGAAGTGGTGAGGTAAGCGGGAGAAAGTCTGGTGGGCAGGGACAAGGGTGACCCGCAGGCCCACCTGCAGGCAGCAGAGACCTACGGAGTGGTTTGGGGCTTGGCGTGGAAGCCAGGTGACGAGCGGGATGCGGTCCAGGGAAGAGTGGGTTGGGGCGAGGGGCAACAACCGGAAGTGTTCCTGTTGGGAGGGCCCTGTGGCCCTGTGAATGAGGACCAGGGTCGCCGGGGGCCGAAAATGCCCCGCCTCCCTTAGGTCCTGACTGGAATCCAGCAAGAGGTTCCCTTGTCCTCAGGACAGGGCGTTCCCCGCAAATGTGTCAGAAAACCGACCCTCAGTGCCGGGCAAGCAGACCGGTAAATTCCTCTGGAGGGGCCCGGGTAGTGCCCCCAAAGTGGAAAGTGATTTTCCCCGACCTCACACAGCCCTCTCCCGGATGTCAAAGGCCATGGACAGGACTGTGTGCGTCCCAGGCCTCTCCGAATGGGCTTCCCCTCCGTGGGAGCTACGGGGGGGGGGGGGGGGGTGGGCCTCCCCTGAGGCTCCGGAGGCCTATGGCTGTCCTGAGCGCGGTTGGGGGAGGGTTGGCTGGACTGCCCGCTCTTGGGGACCAGGGAGGCACCCTGAGAGCAGAGGGCCACGTGCGGTTGGCGGATTTAGGCACCTGACAGGGCTCCCAGAGCTGGCGCCTATTCCTCCCTCAGGAGCAGGGCAGCCAGGCAGGGGCCGCTCGCTCATTAGTCTAATGAGCAAGGGGGCGGGGCTTCCGGAAATAGGAGGCGGGCCCAGGCCCACAGCTGAACCCGCTCAAGTCAACGAGGGGGCGGGGCCAGGTGAGCCGCTGGAGGCCCTGAGGACAACAAGGGGCGGGGCCGGGCGACCACCCTGAAGTGGTGAGGTAAGCGGGAGAAAGTCTGGTGGGCAGGGACAAGGGTGACCCGCAGGCCCGCCTGCCGGCAGCAGAGACCTACGGAATGGTTTGGGGCTTGGCGTGGAAGCCAGGAGACGAGCGGGATGCGGTCCAGGGAAGAGTGGGTTGGGGCGAGGGGCAACAACCGGAAGTGTTCCTGTTGGGAGGGCCCTGTGGCCCTGTGAAGGAGGACCCGGGTCCCCTGGGGCCGCAAATGCCCCACCTTCCTGAGCTCCTGACTGGAATCCAGCCAGAGGTTCCCTTGTCCTCAGGACAGGGCGTTCCCCGCGAATGTGTCAGAAAACCGACCCTCAGTGCCGGGCAAGCAGACCGGTAATTTCCTCCGGAGGGGCCCGGGCAGTGCCCCCAAAGTGGAAAGTGATTTTCCCCGACCTCACACAGCTCTCTCCCGGATGTCAAAGGCCATGGACAGGGCTGTGTGCGTCCCAGGCCTCTCCGCTGTGACTTGCCCCTCGGGGGGAGCTACGGGGGGCTGGGCCTCCCCTGAGGCTACTGAGGCCTATGGCTGTCCTGAGCGCGGTTGGGGGAGGGATGGCTGGACTGCCCGCTCTTGGGGACCAGGGAGGCACCCTGAGAGCAGAGGGCCACGTGCGGTCGGCGGATTTAGGCACCTGACAGGGCTCCCAGAGCTGGGGCCTATTCCTCCCTCAGGAGCAGGGCAGCCTGGCAGGGGCCGCTCGCTCATTAGTCTAATGAGCAAGGGGGCGGGGCTTCCGGAAATAGGAGGCGGGCCCAGGCCCACAGCTGAACCCGCTCAAGTCAACGAGGGGGCGGGGCCAGGTGAGCCGCTGGAGGCCCTGAGGACAACAAGGGGCGGGGCCGGGCGACCAGCCTGAAGTGGTGAGGTAAGCGGGAGAAAGTCTGGTGGGCAGGGACAAGGGTGACCCGCAGGCCCGCCTGCCGGCAGCAGAGACCTACGGAATGGTTTGGGGCTTGGCGTGGAAGCCAGGAGATGAGCGGGATGCGGTCCAGGGAAGAGTGGGTTGGGGCGAGGGGCAACAACCGGAAGTGTTCCTGTTGGGAGGGCCCTGTGGCCCTGTGAAGGAGGACCCGGGTCCCCTGGGGCCGCAAATGCCCCACCTTCCTGAGCTCCTGACTGGAATCCAGCCAGAGGTTCCCTTGTCCTCAGGACAGGGCGTTCCCCGCGAATGTGTCAGAAAACCGACCCTCAGTGCCGGGCAAGCAGACCGGTAATTTCCTCCGGAGGGGCCCGGGCAGTGCCCCCAAAGTGGAAAGTGATTTTCCCCGACCTCACACAGCTCTCTCCCGGATGTCAAATGCCATGGACAGGGCTGTGTGCCTCCCAGGCCTCTCCGCTGTGACTTGCCCCTCGGGGGGAGCTACGGGGGGCTGGGCCCCCCCTGAGGCTACTGAGGCCTATGGCTGTCCTGAGCGCGGTTGGGGGAGGGTTGGCTGGACTGCCCGCTCTTGGGGACCAGGGAGGCACCCTGAGAGCAGAGGGCCACGTGCGGTTGGCGGATTTAGGCACCTGACAGGGCTCCCAGAGCTGGCGCCTATTCCTCCCTCAGGAGCAGGGCAGCCAGGCAGGGGCCGCTCGCTCATTAGTCTAATGAGCAAGGGGGCGGGGCTTCCGGAAATAGGAGGCGGGCCCAGGCCCACAGCTGAACCCGCTCAAGTCAACGAGGGGGCGGGGCCAGGTGAGCCGCTGGAGGCCCTGAGGACAACAAGGGGCGGGGCCGGGCGACCACCCTGAAGTGGTGAGGTAAGCGGGAGAAAGTCTGGTGGGCAGGGACAAGGGTGACCCGCAGGCCCGCCTGCCGGCAGCAGAGACCTACGGAATGGTTTGGGGCTTGGCGTGGAAGCCAGGAGACGAGCGGGATGCGGTCCAGGGAAGAGTGGGTTGGGGCGAGGGGCAACAACCGGAAGTGTTCCTGTTGGGAGGGCCCTGTGGCCCTGTGAAGGAGGACCCGGGTCCCCTGGGGCCGCAAATGCCCCACCTTCCTGAGCTCCTGACTGGAATCCAGCCAGAGGTTCCCTTGTCCTCAGGACAGGGCGTTCCCCGCGAATGTGTCAGAAAACCGACCCTCAGTGCCGGGCAAGCAGACCGGTAATTTCCTCCGGAGGGGCCCGGGCAGTGCCCCCAAAGTGGAAAGTGATTTTCCCCGACCTCACACAGCTCTCTCCCGGATGTCAAAGGCCATGGACAGGGCTGTGTGCGTCCCAGGCCTCTCCGAATGGGCTGCCCCTCCGTGGGAGCTACGGGGGGGGGGGGGGGGGGGTGGGGGGGGGGTGGGCCTCCCCTGAGGCTCCGGAGGCCTATGGCTGTCCTGAGCGCGGTTGGGGGAGGGTTGGCTGGACTGCCCGCTCTTGGGGACCAGGGAGGCACCCTGAGAGCAGAGGGCCACGTGCGGTTGGCGGATTTAGGCACCTGACAGGGCTCCCAGAGCTGGCGCCTATTCCTCCCTCAGGAGCAGGGCAGCCAGGCAGGGGCCGCTCGCTCATTAGTCTAATGAGCAAGGGGGCGGGGCTTCCGGAAATAGGAGGCGGGCCCAGGCCCACAGCTGAACCCGCTCAAGTCAACGAGGGGGCGGGGCCAGGTGAGCCGCTGGAGGCCCTGAGGACAACAAGGGGCGGGGCCGGGCGACCAGCCTGAAGTGGTGAGGTAAGCGGGAGAAAGTCTGGTGGGCAGGGACAAGGGTGACCCGCAGGCCCGCCTGCCGGCAGCAGAGACCTACGGAAGGGTTTGGGGCTTGGCGTGGAAGCCAGGAGACGAGCGGGATGCGGTCCAGGGAAGAGTGGGTTGGGGCGAGGGGCAACAACCGGAAGTGTTCCTGTTGGGAGGGCCCTGTGGCCCTGTGAAGGAGGACCCGGGTCCCCTGGGGCCACAAATGCCCCACCTTCCTGAGCTCCTGACTGGAATCCAGCCAGAGGTTCCCTTGTCCTCAGGACAGGGCGTTCCCCGCGAATGTGTCAGAAAACCGACCCTCAGTGCCAGGCAAGCAGACCGGTAATTTCCTCCGGAGGGGCCCGGGCAGTGCCCCCAAAGTGGAAAGTGATTTTCCCCGACCTCACACAGCTCTCTCCCGGATGTCAAAGGCCATGGACAGGGCTGTGTGCGTCCCAGGCCTCTCCGCTGTGACTTGCCCCTCGGGGGGAGCTACGGGGGGCTGGGCCTCCCCTGAGGCTACTGAGGCCTATGGCTGTCCTGAGCGCGGTTGGGGGAGGGATGGCTGGACTGCCCGCTCTTGGGGACCAGGGAGGCACCCTGAGAGCAGAGGGCCACGTGCGGTCGGCGGATTTAGGCACCTGACAGGGCTCCCAGAGCTGGGGCCTATTCCTCCCTCAGGAGCAGGGCAGCCTGGCAGGGGCCGCTCGCTCATTAGTCTAATGAGCAAGGGGGCGGGGCTTCCGGAAATAGGAGGCGGGCCCAGGCCCACAGCTGAACCCGCTCAAGTCAACGAGGGGGCGGGGCCAGGTGAGCCGCTGGAGGCCCTGAGGACAACAAGGGGCGGGGCCGGGCGACCAGCCTGAAGTGGTGAGGTAAGCGGGAGAAAGTCTGGTGGGCAGGGACAAGGGTGACCCGCAGGCCCACCTGCAGGCAGCAGAGACCTACGGAGTGGTTTGGGGCTTGGCGTGGAAGCCAGGTGACGAGCGGGATGCGGTCCAGGGAAGAGTGGGTTGGGGCGAGGGGCAACAACCGGAAGTGTTCCTGTTGGGAGGGCCCTGTGGCCCTGTGAATGAGGACCAGGGTCGCCGGGGGCCGAAAATGCCCCGCCTCCCTTAGGTCCTGACTGGAATCCAGCAAGAGGTTCCCTTGTCCTCAGGACAGGGCGTTCCCCGCAAATGTGTCAGAAAACCGACCCTCAGTGCCGGGCAAGCAGACCGGTAAATTCCTCTGGAGGGGCCCGGGTAGTGCCCCCAAAGTGGAAAGTGATTTTCCCCGACCTCACACAGCCCTCTCCCGGATGTCAAAGGCCATGGACAGGACTGTGTGCGTCCCAGGCCTCTCCGAATGGGCTTCCCCTCCGTGGGAGCTACGGGGGGGGGGGGGGGGGGGGTGGGCCTCCCCTGAGGCTCCGGAGGCCTATGGCTGTCCTGAGCGCGGTTGGGGGAGGGTTGGCTGGACTGCCCGCTCTTGGGGACCAGGGAGGCACCCTGAGAGCAGAGGGCCACGTGCGGTTGGCGGATTTAGGCACCTGACAGGGCTCCCAGAGCTGGCGCCTATTCCTCCCTCAGGAGCAGGGCAGCCAGGCAGGGGCCGCTCGCTCATTAGTCTAATGAGCAAGGGGGCGGGGCTTCCGGAAATAGGAGGCGGGCCCAGGCCCACAGCTGAACCCGCTCAAGTCAACGAGGGGGCGGGGCCAGGTGAGCCGCTGGAGGCCCTGAGGACAACAAGGGGCGGGGCCGGGCGACCACCCTGAAGTGGTGAGGTAAGCGGGAGAAAGTCTGGTGGGCAGGGACAAGGGTGACCCGCAGGCCCGCCTGCCGGCAGCAGAGACCTACGGAATGGTTTGGGGCTTGGCGTGGAAGCCAGGAGACGAGCGGGATGCGGTCCAGGGAAGAGTGGGTTGGGGCGAGGGGCAACAACCGGAAGTGTTCCTGTTGGGAGGGCCCTGTGGCCCTGTGAAGGAGGACCCGGGTCCCCTGGGGCCGCAAATGCCCCACCTTCCTGAGCTCCTGACTGGAATCCAGCCAGAGGTTCCCTTGTCCTCAGGACAGGGCGTTCCCCGCGAATGTGTCAGAAAACCGACCCTCAGTGCCGGGCAAGCAGACCGGTAATTTCCTCCGGAGGGGCCCGGGCAGTGCCCCCAAAGTGGAAAGTGATTTTCCCCGACCTCACACAGCTCTCTCCCGGATGTCAAAGGCCATGGACAGGGCTGTGTGCGTCCCAGGCCTCTCCGCTGTGACTTGCCCCTCGGGGGGAGCTACGGGGGGCTGGGCCTCCCCTGAGGCTACTGAGGCCTATGGCTGTCCTGAGCGCGGTTGGGGGAGGGATGGCTGGACTGCCCGCTCTTGGGGACCAGGGAGGCACCCTGAGAGCAGAGGGCCACGTGCGGTCGGCGGATTTAGGCACCTGACAGGGCTCCCAGAGCTGGGGCCTATTCCTCCCTCAGGAGCAGGGCAGCCTGGCAGGGGCCGCTCGCTCATTAGTCTAATGAGCAAGGGGGCGGGGCTTCCGGAAATAGGAGGCGGGCCCAGGCCCACAGCTGAACCCGCTCAAGTCAACGAGGGGGCGGGGCCAGGTGAGCCGCTGGAGGCCCTGAGGACAACAAGGGGCGGGGCCGGGCGACCAGCCTGAAGTGGTGAGGTAAGCGGGAGAAAGTCTGGTGGGCAGGGACAAGGGTGACCCGCAGGCCCGCCTGCCGGCAGCAGAGACCTACGGAATGGTTTGGGGCTTGGCGTGGAAGCCAGGAGATGAGCGGGATGCGGTCCAGGGAAGAGTGGGTTGGGGCGAGGGGCAACAACCGGAAGTGTTCCTGTTGGGAGGGCCCTGTGGCCCTGTGAAGGAGGACCCGGGTCCCCTGGGGCCGCAAATGCCCCACCTTCCTGAGCTCCTGACTGGAATCCAGCCAGAGGTTCCCTTGTCCTCAGGACAGGGCGTTCCCCGCGAATGTGTCAGAAAACCGACCCTCAGTGCCGGGCAAGCAGACCGGTAATTTCCTCCGGAGGGGCCCGGGCAGTGCCCCCAAAGTGGAAAGTGATTTTCCCCGACCTCACACAGCTCTCTCCCGGATGTCAAATGCCATGGACAGGGCTGTGTGCCTCCCAGGCCTCTCCGCTGTGACTTGCCCCTCGGGGGGAGCTACGGGGGGCTGGGCCCCCCCTGAGGCTACTGAGGCCTATGGCTGTCCTGAGCGCGGTTGGGGGAGGGATGGCTGGACTGCCCGCTCTTGGGGACCAGGGAGGCACCCTGAGAGGAGAGGGCCACGTGCGGTTGGCGGATTTAGGCACCTGACAGGGCTCCCAGAGCTGGGGCCTATTCCTCCCTCAGGAGCAGGGCAGCCTGGCAGGGGCCGCTCGCTCATTAGTCTAATGAGCAAGGGGGCGGGGCTTCCGGAAATAGGAGGCGGGCCCAGGCCCACAGCTGAACCCGCTCAAGTCAACGAGGGGGCGGGGCCAGGTGAGCCGCTGGAGGCCCTGAGGACAACAAGGGGCGGGGCCGGGCGACCAGCCTGAAGTGGTGAGGTAAGCGGGAGAAAGTCTGGTGGGCAGGGACAAGGGTGACCCGCAGGCCCGCCTGCAGGCAGCAGAGACCTACGGAGTGGTTTGGGGCTTGGCGTGGAAGCCAGGTGACGAGCGGGATGCGGTCCAGGGAAGAGTGGGTTGGGGCGAGGGGCAACAACCGGAAGTGTTCCTGTTGGGAGGGCCCTGTGGCCCTGTGAATGAGGACCAGGGTCGCCGGGGGCCGAAAATGCCCCGCCTCCCTTAGCTCCTGACTGGAATCCAGCAAGAGGTTCCCTTGTCCTCAGGACAGGGCGTTCCCCGCAAATGTGTCAGAAAACCGACCCTCAGTGCCGGGCAAGCAGACCGGTAAATTCCTCTGGAGGGGCCCGGGTAGTGCCCCCAAAGTGGAAAGTGATTTTCCCCGACCTCACACAGCCCTCTCCCGGATGTCAAAGGCCATGGACAGGACTGTGTGCGTCCCAGGCCTCTCCGAATGGGCTTCCCCTCCGTGGGAGCTACGGGGGGGGGGGCGGGGGTGGGCCTCCCCTGAGGCTCCGGAGGCCTATGGCTGTCCTGAGCGCGGTTGGGGGAGGGTTGGCTGGACTGCCCGCTCTTGGGGACCAGGGAGGCACCCTGAGAGCAGAGGGCCACGTGCGGTTGGCGGATTTAGGCACCTGACAGGGCTCCCAGAGCTGGGGCCTATTCCTCCCTCAGGAGCAGGGCAGCCAGGCAGGGGCCGCTCGCTCATTAGTCTAATGAGCAAGGGGGCGGGGCTTCCGGAAATAGGAGGCGGGCCCAGGCCCACAGCTGAACCCGCTCAAGTCAACGAGGGGGCGGGGCCAGGTGAGCCGCTGGAGGCCCTGAGGACAACAAGGGGCGGGGCCGGGCGACCAGCCTGAAGTGGTGAGGTAAGCGGGAGAAAGTCTGGTGGGCAGGGACAAGGGTGACCCGCAGGCCCGCCTGCAGGCAGCAGAGACCTACGGAGTGGTTTGGGGCTTGGCGTGGAAGCCAGGTGACGAGCGGGATGCGGACCAGGGAAGAGTGGGTTGGGGCGAGGGGCAACAACCGGAAGTGTTCCTGTTGGGAGGGCCCTGTGGCCCTGTGAATGAGGACCAGGGTCGCCGGGGGCCGAAAATGCCCCGCCTCCCTTAGCTCCTGACTGGAATCCAGCAAGAGGTTCCCTTGTCCTCAGGACAGGGCGTTCCCCGCAAATGTGTCAGAAAACCGACCCTCAGTGCCGGGCAAGCAGACCGGTAAATTCCTCTGGAGGGGCCCGGGTAGTGCCCCCAAAGTGGAAAGTGATTTTCCCCGACCTCACACAGCCCTCTCCCGGATGTCAAAGGCCATGGACAGGGCTGTGTGCGTCCCAGGCCTCTCCGAATGGGCTGCCCCTCCGTGGGAGCTACGGGGGGGTGGGGGTGGGGGGGGGGGTGGGCCTCCCCTGAGGCTCCGGAGGCCTATGGCTGTCCTGAGCGCGGTTGGGGGAGGGTTGGCTGGACTGCCCGCTCTTGGGGACCAGGGAGGCACCCTGAGAGCAGAGGGCCACGTGCGGTTGGCGGATTTAGGCACCTGACAGGGCTCCCAGAGCTGGGGCCTATTCCTCCCTCAGGAGCAGGGCAGCCAGGCAGGGGCCGCTCGCTCATTAGTCTAATGAGCAAGGGGGCGGGGCTTCCGGAAATAGGAGGCGGGCCCAGGCCCACAGCTGAACCCGCTCAAGTCAACGAGGGGGCGGGGCCAGGTGAGCCGCTGGAGGCCCTGAGGACAACAAGGGGCGGGGCCGGGCGACCACCCTGAAGTGGTGAGGTAAGCGGGAGAAAGTCTGGTGGGCAGGGACAAGGGTGACCCGCAGGCCCGCCTGCCGGCAGCAGAGACCTACGGAATGGTTTGGGGCTTGGCGTGGAAGCCAGGAGACGAGCGGGATGCGGTCCAGGGAAGAGTGGGTTGGGGCGAGGGGCAACAACCGGAAGTGTTCCTGTTGGGAGGGCCCTGTGGCCCTGTGAAGGAGGACCCGGGTCCCCTGGGGCCGCAAATGCCCCACCTTCCTGAGCTCCTGACTGGAATCCAGCCAGAGGTTCCCTTGTCCTCAGGACAGGGCGTTCCCCGCGAATGTGTCAGAAAACCGACCCTCAGTGCCGGGCAAGCAGACCGGTAATTTCCTCCGGAGGGGCCCGGGCAGTGCCCCCAAAGTGGAAAGTGATTTTCCCCGACCTCACACAGCTCTCTCCCGGATGTCAAAGGCCATGGACAGGGCTGTGTGCGTCCCAGGCCTCTCCGCTGTGACTTGCCCCTCGGGGGGAGCTACGGGGGGCTGGGCCTCCCCTGAGGCTACTGAGGCCTATGGCTGTCCTGAGCGCGGTTGGGGGAGGGATGGCTGGACTGCCCGCTCTTGGGGACCAGGGAGGCACCCTGAGAGCAGAGGGCCACGTGCGGTCGGCGGATTTAGGCACCTGACAGGGCTCCCAGAGCTGGGGCCTATTCCTCCCTCAGGAGCAGGGCAGCCTGGCAGGGGCCGCTCGCTCATTAGTCTAATGAGCAAGGGGGCGGGGCTTCCGGAAATAGGAGGCGGGCCCAGGCCCACAGCTGAACCCGCTCAAGTCAACGAGGGGGCGGGGCCAGGTGAGCCGCTGGAGGCCCTGAGGACAACAAGGGGCGGGGCCGGGCGACCAGCCTGAAGTGGTGAGGTAAGCGGGAGAAAGTCTGGTGGGCAGGGACAAGGGTGACCCGCAGGCCCGCCTGCCGGCAGCAGAGACCTACGGAATGGTTTGGGACTTGGCGTGGAAGCCAGGAGACGAGCGGGATGCGGTCCAGGGAAGAGTGGGTTGGGGCGAGGGGCAACAACCGGAAGTGTTCCTGTTGGGAGGGCCCTGTGGCCCTGTGAAGGAGGACCCGGGTCCCCTGGGGCCGCAAATGCCCCACCTTCCTGAGCTCCTGACTGGAATCCAGCCAGAGGTTCCCTTGTCCTCAGGACAGGGCGTTCCCCGCGAATGTGTCAGAAAACCGACCCTCAGTGCCGGGCAAGCAGACCGGTAATTTCCTCCGGAGGGGCCCAGGCAGTGCCCCCAAAGTGGAAAGTGATTTTCCCCGACCTCACACAGCTCTCTCCCGGATGTCAAAGGCCATGGACAGGGCTGTGTGCGTCCCAGGCCTCTCCGAATGGGCTGCCCCTCCGTGGGAGCTACGGGGGGGGGGGGGGGGGGGGGGGGGGGGGCCTCCCCTGAGGCTCCGGAGGCCTATGGCTGTCCTGAGCGCGGTTGGGGGAGGGTTGGCTGGACTGCCCGCTCTTGGGGACCAGGGAGGCACCCTGAGAGCAGAGGGCCACGTGCGGTTGGCGGATTTAGGCACCTGACAGGGCTCCCAGAGCTGGCGCCTATTCCTCCCTCAGGAGCAGGGCAGCCAGGCAGGGGCTGCTCGCTCATTAGTCTAATGAGCAAGGGGGCGGGGCTTCCGGAAATAGGAGGCGGGCCCAGGCCCACAGCTGAACCCGCTCAAGTCAACGAGGGGGCGGGGCCAGGTGAGCCGCTGGAGGCCCTGAGGACAACAAGGGGCGGGGCCGGGCGACCAGCCTGAAGTGGTGAGGTAAGCGGGAGAAAGTCTGGTGGGCAGGGACAAGGGTGACCCGCAGGCCCACCTGCAGGCAGCAGAGACCTACGGAGTGGTTTGGGGCTTGGCGTGGAAGCCAGGTGACGAGCGGGATGCGGTCCAGGGAAGAGTGGGTTGGGGCGAGGGGCAACAACCGGAAGTGTTCTTGTTGGGAGGGCCCTGTGGCCCTGTGAATGAGGACCAGGGTCGCCGGGGGCCGAAAATGCCCCGCCTCCCTTAGCTCCTGACTGGAATCCAGCAAGAGGTTCCCTTGTCCTCAGGACAGGGCGTTCCCCGCAAATGTGTCAGAAAACCGACCCTCAGTGCCGGGCAAGAAGACCGGTAAATTCCTCTGGAGGGGCCCGGGTAGTGCCCCCAAAGTGGAAAGTGATTTTCCCCGACCTCACACAGCCCTCTCCCGGATGTCAAAGGCCATGGACAGGACTGTGTGCGTCCCAGGCCTCTCCGAATGGGCTTCCCCTCCGTGGGAGCTACGGGGGGGGGGGGGGGGGGTGGGCCTCCCCTGAGGCTCCGGAGGCCTATGGCTGTCCTGAGCGCGGTTGGGGGAGGGTTGGCTGGACTGCCCGCTCTTGGGGACCAGGGAGGCACCCTGAGAGCAGAGGGCCACGTGCGGTTGGCGGATTTAGGCACCTGACAGGGCTCCCAGAGCTGGGGCCTATTCCTCCCTCAGGAGCAGGGCAGCCAGGCAGGGGCCGCTCGCTCATTAGTCTAATGAGCAAGGGGGCGGGGCTTCCGGAAATAGGAGGCGGGCCCAGGCCCACAGCTGAACCCGCTCAAGTCAACGAGGGGGCGGGGCCAGGTGAGCCGCTGGAGGCCCTGAGGACAACAAGGGGCGGGGCCGGGCGACCAGCCTGAAGTGGTGAGGTAAGCGGGAGAAAGTCTGGTGGGCAGGGACAAGGGTGACCCGCAGGCCCGCCTGCAGGCAGCAGAGACCTACGGAGTGGTTTGGGGCTTGGCGTGGAAGCCAGGTGACGAGCGGGATGCGGACCAGGGAAGAGTGGGTTGGGGCGAGGGGCAACAACCGGAAGTGTTCCTGTTGGGAGGGCCCTGTGGCCCTGTGAATGAGGACCAGGGTCGCCGGGGGCCGAAAATGCCCCGCCTCCCTTAGCTCCTGACTGGAATCCAGCAAGAGGTTCCCTTGTCCTCAGGACAGGGCGTTCCCCGCAAATGTGTCAGAAAACCGACCCTCAGTGCCGGGCAAGCAGACCGGTAAATTCCTCTGGAGGGGCCCGGGTAGTGCCCCCAAAGTGGAAAGTGATTTTCCCCGACCTCACACAGCCCTCTCCCGGATGTCAAAGGCCATGGACAGGGCTGTGTGCGTCCCAGGCCTCTCCGAATGGGCTGCCCCTCCGTGGGAGCTACGGGGGGGTGGGGGTGGGGGGGGGTGGGCCTCCCCTGAGGCTCCGGAGGCCTATGGCTGTCCTGAGCGCGGTTGGGGGAGGGTTGGCTGGACTGCCCGCTCTTGGGGACCAGGGAGGCACCCTGAGAGCAGAGGGCCACGTGCGGTTGGCGGATTTAGGCACCTGACAGGGCTCCCAGAGCTGGCGCCTATTCCTCCCTCAGGAGCAGGGCAGCCAGGCAGGGGCCGCTCGCTCATTAGTCTAATGAGCAAGGGGGCGGGGCTTCCGGAAATAGGAGGCGGGCCCAGGCCCACAGCTGAACCCGCTCAAGTCAACGAGGGGGCGGGGCCAGGTGAGCCGCTGGAGGCCCTGAGGACAACAAGGGGCGGGGCCGGGCGACCAGCCTGAAGTGGTGAGGTAAGCGGGAGAAAGTCTGGTGGGCAGGGACAAGGGTGACCCGCAGGCCCGCCTGCCGGCAGCAGAGACCTAGGGAATGGTTTGGGGCTTGGCGTGGAAGCCAGGAGACGAGCGGGATGCGGTCCAGGGAAGAGTGGGTTGGGGCGAGGGGCAACAACCGGAAGTGTTCCTGTTGGGAGGGCCCTGTGGCCCTGTGAAGGAGGACCCGGGTCCCCTGGGGCCGCAAATGCCCCACCTTCCTGAGCTCCTGACTGGAATCCAGCCAGAGGTTCCCTTGTCCTCAGGACAGGGCGTTCCCCGCGAATGTGTCAGAAAACCGACCCTCAGTGCCGGGCAAGCAGACCGGTAATTTCCTCCGGAGGGGCCCGGGCAGTGCCCCCAAAGTGGAAAGTGATTTTCCCCGACCTCACACAGCTCTCTCCCGGATGTCAAAGGCCATGGACAGGGCTGTGTGCGTCCCAGGCCTCTCCGCTGTGACTTGCCCCTCGGGGGGAGCTACGGGGGGCTGGGCCTCCCCTGAGGCTACTGAGGCCTATGGCTGTCCTGAGCGCGGTTGGGGGAGGGATGGCTGGACTGCCCGCTCTTGGGGACCAGGGAGGCACCCTGAGAGCAGAGGGCCACGTGCGGTCGGCGGATTTAGGCACCTGACAGGGCTCCCAGAGCTGGGGCCTATTCCTCCCTCAGGAGCAGGGCAGCCTGGCAGGGGCCGCTCGCTCATTAGTCTAATGAGCAAGGGGGCGGGGCTTCCGGAAATAGGAGGCGGGCCCAGGCCCACAGCTGAACCCGCTCAAGTCAACGAGGGGGCGGGGCCAGGTGAGCCGCTGGAGGCCCTGAGGACAACAAGGGGCGGGGCCGGGCGACCAGCCTGAAGTGGTGAGGTAAGCGGGAGAAAGTCTGGTGGGCAGGGACAAGGGTGACCCGCAGGCCCGCCTGCAGGCAGCAGAGACCTACGGAGTGGTTTGGGGCTTGGCGTGGAAGCCAGGTGACGAGCGGGATGCGGACCAGGGAAGAGTGGGTTGGGGCGAGGGGCAACAACCGGAAGTGTTCCTGTTGGGAGGGCCCTGTGGCCCTGTGAATGAGGACCAGGGTCGCCGGGGGCCGAAAATGCCCCGCCTCCCTTAGCTCCTGACTGGAATCCAGCAAGAGGTTCCCTTGTCCTCAGGACAGGGCGTTCCCCGCAAATGTGTCAGAAAACCGACCCTCAGTGCCGGGCAAGCAGACCGGTAAATTCCTCTGGAGGGGCCCGGGTAGTGCCCCCAAAGTGGAAAGTGATTTTCCCCGACCTCACACAGCCCTCTCCCGGATGTCAAAGGCCATGGACAGGGCTGTGTGCGTCCCAGGCCTCTCCGAATGGGCTGCCCCTCCGTGGGAGCTACGGGGGGGTGGGGGTGGGGGGGGGGGTGGGCCTCCCCTGAGGCTCCGGAGGCCTATGGCTGTCCTGAGCGCGGTTGGGGGAGGGTTGGCTGGACTGCCCGCTCTTGGGGACCAGGGAGGCACCCTGAGAGCAGAGGGCCACGTGCGGTTGGCGGATTTAGGCACCTGACAGGGCTCCCAGAGCTGGGGCCTATTCCTCCCTCAGGAGCAGGGCAGCCAGGCAGGGGCCGCTCGCTCATTAGTCTAATGAGCAAGGGGGCGGGGCTTCCGGAAATAGGAGGCGGGCCCAGGCCCACAGCTGAACCCGCTCAAGTCAACGAGGGGGCGGGGCCAGGTGAGCCGCTGGAGGCCCTGAGGACAACAAGGGGCGGGGCCGGGCGACCACCCTGAAGTGGTGAGGTAAGCGGGAGAAAGTCTGGTGGGCAGGGACAAGGGTGACCCGCAGGCCCGCCTGCCGGCAGCAGAGACCTACGGAATGGTTTGGGGCTTGGCGTGGAAGCCAGGAGACGAGCGGGATGCGGTCCAGGGAAGAGTGGGTTGGGGCGAGGGGCAACAACCGGAAGTGTTCCTGTTGGGAGGGCCCTGTGGCCCTGTGAAGGAGGACCCGGGTCCCCTGGGGCCGCAAATGCCCCACCTTCCTGAGCTCCTGACTGGAATCCAGCCAGAGGTTCCCTTGTCCTCAGGACAGGGCGTTCCCCGCGAATGTGTCAGAAAACCGACCCTCAGTGCCGGGCAAGCAGACCGGTAATTTCCTCCGGAGGGGCCCGGGCAGTGCCCCCAAAGTGGAAAGTGATTTTCCCCGACCTCACACAGCTCTCTCCCGGATGTCAAAGGCCATGGACAGGGCTGTGTGCGTCCCAGGCCTCTCCGCTGTGACTTGCCCCTCGGGGGGAGCTACGGGGGGCTGGGCCTCCCCTGAGGCTACTGAGGCCTATGGCTGTCCTGAGCGCGGTTGGGGGAGGGATGGCTGGACTGCCCGCTCTTGGGGACCAGGGAGGCACCCTGAGAGCAGAGGGCCACGTGCGGTCGGCGGATTTAGGCACCTGACAGGGCTCCCAGAGCTGGGGCCTATTCCTCCCTCAGGAGCAGGGCAGCCTGGCAGGGGCCGCTCGCTCATTAGTCTAATGAGCAAGGGGGCGGGGCTTCCGGAAATAGGAGGCGGGCCCAGGCCCACAGCTGAACCCGCTCAAGTCAACGAGGGGGCGGGGCCAGGTGAGCCGCTGGAGGCCCTGAGGACAACAAGGGGCGGGGCCGGGCGACCAGCCTGAAGTGGTGAGGTAAGCGGGAGAAAGTCTGGTGGGCAGGGACAAGGGTGACCCGCAGGCCCGCCTGCCGGCAGCAGAGACCTACGGAATGGTTTGGGACTTGGCGTGGAAGCCAGGAGACGAGCGGGATGCGGTCCAGGGAAGAGTGGGTTGGGGCGAGGGGCAACAACCGGAAGTGTTCCTGTTGGGAGGGCCCTGTGGCCCTGTGAAGGAGGACCCGGGTCCCCTGGGGCCGCAAATGCCCCACCTTCCTGAGCTCCTGACTGGAATCCAGCCAGAGGTTCCCTTGTCCTCAGGACAGGGCGTTCCCGCGAATGTGTCAGAAAACCGACCCTCAGTGCCGGGCAAGCAGACCGGTAATTTCCTCCGGAGGGGCCCAGGCAGTGCCCCCAAAGTGGAAAGTGATTTTCCCCGACCTCACACAGCTCTCTCCCGGATGTCAAAGGCCATGGACAGGGCTGTGTGCGTCCCAGGCCTCTCCGAATGGGCTGCCCCTCCGTGGGAGCTACGGGGGGGGGGGGGGGGGGGGGGGGGGTGGGCCTCCCCTGAGGCTCCGGAGGCCTATGGCTGTCCTGAGCGCGGTTGGGGGAGGGTTGGCTGGACTGCCCGCTCTTGGGGACCAGGGAGGCACCCTGAGAGCAGAGGGCCACGTGCGGTTGGCGGATTTAGGCACCTGACAGGGCTCCCAGAGCTGGCGCCTATTCCTCCCTCAGGAGCAGGGCAGCCAGGCAGGGGCTGCTCGCTCATTAGTCTAATGAGCAAGGGGGCGGGGCTTCCGGAAATAGGAGGCGGGCCCAGGCCCACAGCTGAACCCGCTCAAGTCAACGAGGGGGCGGGGCCAGGTGAGCCGCTGGAGGCCCTGAGGACAACAAGGGGCGGGGCCGGGCGACCAGCCTGAAGTGGTGAGGTAAGCGGGAGAAAGTCTGGTGGGCAGGGACAAGGGTGACCCGCAGGCCCACCTGCAGGCAGCAGAGACCTACGGAGTGGTTTGGGGCTTGGCGTGGAAGCCAGGTGACGAGCGGGATGCGGTCCAGGGAAGAGTGGGTTGGGGCGAGGGGCAACAACCGGAAGTGTTCCTGTTGGGAGGGCCCTGTGGCCCTGTGAATGAGGACCAGGGTCGCCGGGGGCCGAAAATGCCCCGCCTCCCTTAGCTCCTGACTGGAATCCAGCAAGAGGTTCCCTTGTCCTCAGGACAGGGCGTTCCCCGCAAATGTGTCAGAAAACCGACCCTCAGTGCCGGGCAAGAAGACCGGTAAATTCCCTCTGGAGGGGCCCGGGTAGTGCCCCCAAAGTGGAAAGTGATTTTCCCCGACCTCACACAGCCCTCTCCCGGATGTCAAAGGCCATGGACAGGACTGTGTGCGTCCCAGGCCTCTCCGAATGGGCTTCCCCTCCGTGGGAGCTACGGGGGGGGGGGGGGGGGTGGGCCTCCCCTGAGGCTCCGGAGGCCTATGGCTGTCCTGAGCGCGGTTGGGGGAGGGTTGGCTGGACTGCCCGCTCTTGGGGACCAGGGAGGCACCCTGAGAGCAGAGGGCCACGTGCGGTTGGCGGATTTAGGCACCTGACAGGGCTCCCAGAGCTGGGGCCTATTCCTCCCTCAGGAGCAGGGCAGCCAGGCAGGGGCCGCTCGCTCATTAGTCTAATGAGCAAGGGGGCGGGGCTTCCGGAAATAGGAGGCGGGCCCAGGCCCACAGCTGAACCCGCTCAAGTCAACGAGGGGGCGGGGCCAGGTGAGCCGCTGGAGGCCCTGAGGACAACAAGGGGCGGGGCCGGGCGACCAGCCTGAAGTGGTGAGGTAAGCGGGAGAAAGTCTGGTGGGCAGGGACAAGGGTGACCCGCAGGCCCGCCTGCAGGCAGCAGAGACCTACGGAGTGGTTTGGGGCTTGGCGTGGAAGCCAGGTGACGAGCGGGATGCGGACCAGGGAAGAGTGGGTTGGGGCGAGGGGCAACAACCGGAAGTGTTCCTGTTGGGAGGGCCCTGTGGCCCTGTGAATGAGGACCAGGGTCGCCGGGGGCCGAAAATGCCCCGCCTCCCTTAGCTCCTGACTGGAATCCAGCAAGAGGTTCCCTTGTCCTCAGGACAGGGCGTTCCCCGCAAATGTGTCAGAAAACCGACCCTCAGTGCCGGGCAAGCAGACCGGTAAATTCCTCTGGAGGGGCCCGGGTAGTGCCCCCAAAGTGGAAAGTGATTTTCCCCGACCTCACACAGCCCTCTCCCGGATGTCAAAGGCCATGGACAGGGCTGTGTGCGTCCCAGGCCTCTCCGAATGGGCTGCCCCTCCGTGGGAGCTACGGGGGGGTGGGGGTGGGGGGGGGTGGGCCTCCCCTGAGGCTCCGGAGGCCTATGGCTGTCCTGAGCGCGGTTGGGGGAGGGTTGGCTGGACTGCCCGCTCTTGGGGACCAGGGAGGCACCCTGAGAGCAGAGGGCCACGTGCGGTTGGCGGATTTAGGCACCTGACAGGGCTCCCAGAGCTGGCGCCTATTCCTCCCTCAGGAGCAGGGCAGCCAGGCAGGGGCCGCTCGCTCATTAGTCTAATGAGCAAGGGGGCGGGGCTTCCGGAAATAGGAGGCGGGCCCAGGCCCACAGCTGAACCCGCTCAAGTCAACGAGGGGGCGGGGCCAGGTGAGCCGCTGGAGGCCCTGAGGACAACAAGGGGCGGGGCCGGGCGACCAGCCTGAAGTGGTGAGGTAAGCGGGAGAAAGTCTGGTGGGCAGGGACAAGGGTGACCCGCAGGCCCGCCTGCCGGCAGCAGAGACCTAGGGAATGGTTTGGGGCTTGGCGTGGAAGCCAGGAGACGAGCGGGATGCGGTCCAGGGAAGAGTGGGTTGGGGCGAGGGGCAACAACCGGAAGTGTTCCTGTTGGGAGGGCCCTGTGGCCCTGTGAAGGAGGACCCGGGTCCCCTGGGGCCGCAAATGCCCCACCTTCCTGAGCTCCTGACTGGAATCCAGCCAGAGGTTCCCTTGTCCTCAGGACAGGGCGTTCCCCGCGAATGTGTCAGAAAACCGACCCTCAGTGCCGGGCAAGCAGACCGGTAATTTCCTCCGGAGGGGCCCGGGCAGTGCCCCCAAAGTGGAAAGTGATTTTCCCCGACCTCACACAGCTCTCTCCCGGATGTCAAAGGCCATGGACAGGGCTGTGTGCGTCCCAGGCCTCTCCGCTGTGACTTGCCCCTCGGGGGGAGCTACGGGGGGCTGGGCCTCCCCTGAGGCTACTGAGGCCTATGGCTGTCCTGAGCGCGGTTGGGGGAGGGATGGCTGGACTGCCCGCTCTTGGGGACCAGGGAGGCACCCTGAGAGCAGAGGGCCACGTGCGGTCGGCGGATTTAGGCACCTGACAGGGCTCCCAGAGCTGGGGCCTATTCCTCCCTCAGGAGCAGGGCAGCCTGGCAGGGGCCGCTCGCTCATTAGTCTAATGAGCAAGGGGGCGGGGCTTCCGGAAATAGGAGGCGGGCCCAGGCCCACAGCTGAACCCGCTCAAGTCAACGAGGGGGCGGGGCCAGGTTAGCCGCTGGAGGCCCTGAGGACAACAAGGGGCGGGGCCGGGCGACCAGCCTGAAGTGGTGAGGTAAGCGGGAGAAAGTCTGGTGGGCAGGGACAAGGGTGACCCGCAGGCCCGCCTGCCGGCAGCAGAGACCTACGGAATGGTTTGGGGCTTGGCGTGGAAGCCAGGAGACGAGCGGGATGCGGTCCAGGGAAGAGTGGGTTGGGGCGAGGGGCAACAACCGGAAGTGTTCCTGTTGGGAGGGCCCTGTGGCCCTGTGAATGAGGACCAGGGTCGCCGGGGGCCGAAAATGCCCCGCCTCCCTTAGCTCCTGACTGGAATCCAGCAAGAGGTTCCCTTGTCCTCAGGACAGGGCGTTCCCCGCAAATGTGTCAGAAAACCGACCCTCAGTGCCGGGCAAGCAGACCGGTAAATTCCTCTGGAGGGGCCCGGGTAGTGCCCCCAAAGTGGAAAGTGATTTTCCCCGACCTCACACAGCCCTCTCCCGGATGTCAAAGGCCATGGACAGGACTGTGTGCGTCCCAGGCCTCTCCGAATGGGCTTCCCCTCCGTGGGAGCTACGGGGGGGGGGGGGGGGGGTGGGCCTCCCCTGAGGCTCCGGAGGCCTATGGCTGTCCTGAGCGCGGTTGGGGGAGTGTTGGCTGGACTGCCCGCTCTTGGGGACCAGGGAGGCACCCTGAGAGCAGAGGGCCACGTGCGGTTGGCGGATTTAGGCACCTGACAGGGCTCCCAGAGCTGGCGCCTATTCCTCCCTCAGGAGCAGGGCAGCCAGGCAGGGGCCGCTCGCTCATTAGTCTAATGAGCAAGGGGGCGGGGCTTCCGGAAATAGGAGGCGGGCCCAGGCCCACAGCTGAACCCGCTCAAGTCAACGAGGGGACGGGGCCAGATGAGCCGCTGGAGGCCCTGAGGACAACAAGGGGCGGGGCCGGGCGACCAGCCTGAAGTGGTGAGGTAAGCGGGAGAAAGTCTGGTGGGCAGGGACAAGGGTGACCCGCAGGCCCGCCTGCCGGCAGCAGAGACCTACGGAATGGTTTGGGGCTTGGCGTGGAAGCCAGGAGACGAGCGGGATGCGGTCCAGGGAAGAGTGGGTTGGGGCGAGGGGCAACAACCGGAAGTGTTCCTGTTGGGAGGGCCCTGTGGCCCTGTGAAGGAGGACCCGGGTCCCCTGGGGCCGCAAATGCCCGACCTTCCTGAGCTCCTGACTGGAATCCAGCCAGAGGTTCCCTTGTCCTCAGGACAGGGCGTTCCCCGCGAATGTGTCAGAAAACCGACCCTCAGTGCCGGGCAAGCAGACCGGTAATTTCCTCCGGAGGGGCCCGGGCAGTGCCCCCAAAGTGGAAACTGATTTTCCCCGACCTCACACAGCTCTCTCCCGGATGTCAAAGGCCATGGACAGGGCTGTGTGCGTCCCAGGCCTCTCCGCTGTGACTTGCCCCTCGGGGGGAGCTACGGGGGGCTGGGCCCCCCCTGAGGCTACTGAGGCCTATGGCTGTCCTGAGCGCGGTTGGGGGAGGGATGGCTGGACTGCCCGCTCTTGGGGACCAGGGAGGCACCCTGAGAGCAGAGGGCCACGTGCGGTCGGCGGATTTAGGCACCTGACAGGGCTCCCAGAGCTGGGGCCTATTCCTCCCTCAGGAGCAGGGCAGCCTGGCAGGGGCCGCTCGCTCATTAGTCTAATGAGCAAGGGGGCGGGGCTTCCGGAAATAGGAGGCGGGCCCAGGCCCACAGCTGAACCCGCTCAAGTCAACGAGGGGGCGGGGCCAGGTGAGCCGCTGGAGGCCCTGAGGACAACAAGGGGCGGGGCCGGGCGACCAGCCTGAAGTGGTGAGGTAAGCGGGAGAAAGTCTGGTGGGCAGGGACAAGGGTGACCCGCAGGCCCACCTGCAGGCAGCAGAGACCTACGGAGTGGTTTGGGGCTTGGCATGGAAGCCAGGTGACGAGCGGGATGCGGTCCAGGGAAGAGTGGGTTGGGGCGAGGGGCAACAACCGGAAGTGTTCCTGTTGGGAGGGCCCTGTGGCCCTGTGAATGAGGACCAGGGTCGCCGGGGGCCGAAAATGCCCCGCCTCCCTTAGCTCCTGACTGGAATCCAGCAAGAGGTTCCCTTGTCCTCAGGACAGGGCGTTCCCCGCAAATGTGTCAGAAAACCGACCCTCAGTGCCGGGCAAGCAGACCGGTAAATTCCTCTGGAGGGGCCCGGGTAGTGCCCCCAAAGTGGAAAGTGATTTTCCCCGACCTCACACAGCCCTCTCCCGGATGTCAAAGGCCATGGACAGGGCTGTGTGCGTCCCAGGCCTCTCCGAATGGGCTGCCCCTCCGTGGGAGCTACGGGGGGGTGGGGGTGGGGGGGGGGTGGGCCTCCCCTGAGGCTCCGGAGGCCTATGGCTGTCCTGAGCGCGGTTGGGGGAGGGTTGGCTGGACTGCCCGCTCTTGGGGACCAGGGAGGCACCCTGAGAGCAGAGGGCCACGTGCGGTTGGCGGATTTAGGCACCTGACAGGGCTCCCAGAGCTGGCGCCTATTCCTCCCTCAGGAGCAGGGCAGCCAGGCAGGGGCCGCTCGCTCATTAGTCTAATGAGCAAGGGGGCGGGGCTTCCGGAAATAGGAGGCGGGCCCAGGCCCACAGCTGAACCCGCTCAAGTCAACGAGGGGGCGGGGCCAGGTGAGCCGCTGGAGGCCCTGAGGACAACAAGGGGCGGGGCCGGGCGACCAGCCTGAAGTGGTGAGGTAAGCGGGAGAAAGTCTGGTGGGCAGGGACAAGGGTGACCCGCAGGCCCGCCTGCCGGCAGCAGAGACCTAGGGAATGGTTTGGGGCTTGGCGTGGAAGCCAGGAGACGAGCGGGATGCGGTCCAGGGAAGAGTGGGTTGGGGCGAGGGGCAACAACCGGAAGTGTTCCTGTTGGGAGGGCCCTGTGGCCCTGTGAATGAGGACCAGGGTCGCCGGGGGCCGAAAATGCCCCGCCTCCCTTAGCTCCTGACTGGAATCCAGCAAGAGGTTCCCTTGTCCTCAGGACAGGGCGTTCCCCGCAAATGTGTCAGAAAACTGACCCTCAGTGCCGGGCAAGCAGACCGGTAAATTCCTCTGGAGGGGCCCGGGTAGTGCCCCCAAAGTGGAAAGTGATTTTCCCCGACCTCACACAGCCCTCTCCCGGATGTCAAAGGCCATGGACAGGGCTGTGTGCGTCCCAGGCCTCTCCGAATGGGCTGCCCCTCCGTGGGAGCTACGGGGGGGGGGGGGGGGGGGGTGGGCCTCCCCTGAGGCTACGGAGGCCTATGGCTGTCCTGAGCGCGGTTGGGGGAAGGTTGGCTGGACTGCCCGCTCTTGGGGACCAGGGAGGCACCCTGAGAGCAGAGGGCCACGTGCGGTTGGCGGATTTAGGCACCTGACAGGGCTCCCAGAGCTGGCGCCTATTCCTCCCTCAGGAGCAGGGCAGCCAGGCAGGGGCCGCTCGCTCATTAGTCTAATGAGCAAGGGGGCGGGGCTTCCGGAAATAGGAGGCGGGCCCAGGCCCACAGCTGAACCCGCTCAAGTCAACGAGGGGGCGGGGCCAGGTGAGCCGCTGGAGGCCCTGAGGACAACAAGGGGCGGGGCCGGGCGACCAGCCTGAAGTGGTGAGGTAAGCGGGAGAAAGTCTGGTGGGCAGGACAAGGGTGACCCGCAGGCCCGCCTGCAGGCAGCAGAGACCTACGGAGTGGTTTGGGGCTTGGCGTGGAAGCCAGGTGACGAGCGGGATGCGGACCAGGGAAGAGTAGGTTGGGGCGAGGGGCAACAACCGGAAGTGTTCCTGTTGGGAGGGCCCTGTGGCCCTGTGAATGAGGACCAGGGTCGCCGGGGGCCGAAAATGCCCCGCCTCCCTTAGCTCCTGACTGGAATCCAGCAAGAGGTTCCCTTGTCCTCAGACAGGGCGTTCCCCGCAAATGTGTCAGAAACCGACCCTCAGTGCCGGGCAAGCAGACCGGTAAATTCCTCTGGAGGGGCCGGGGTAGTGCCCCCAAAGTGGAAAGTGATTTTCCCCGACCTCACACAGCCCTCTCCCGGATGTCAAAGGCCATGGACAGGGCTGTGTGCGTCCCAGGCCTCTCCGAATGGGCTGCCCCTCCGTGGGAGCTACGGGGGGGGGGGGGGGGGGGGTGGGCCTCCCCTGAGGCTCCGGAGGCCTATGGCTGTCCTGAGCGCGGTTGGGGGAAGGTTGGCTGGACTGCCCGCTCTTGGGGACCAGGGAGGCACCCTGAGAGCAGAGGGCCACGTGCGGTTGGCGGATTTAGGCACCTGACAGGGCTCCCAGAGCTGGCGCCTATTCCTCCCTCAGGAGCAGGGCAGCCAGGCAGGGGCCGCTCGCTCATTAGTCTAATGAGCAAGGGGGCGGGGCTTCCGGAAATAGGAGGCGGGCCCAGGCCCACAGCTGAACCCGCTCAAGTCAACGAGGGGGCGGGGCCAGGTGAGCCGCTGGAGGCCCTGAGGACAACAAGGGGCGGGGCCGGGCGACCAGCCTGAAGTGGTGAGGTAAGCGGGAGAAAGTCTGGTGGGCAGGGACAAGGGTGACCCGCAGGCCCGCCTGCCGGCAGCAGAGACCTACGGAATGGTTTGGGGCTTGGCGTGGAAGCCAGGAGACGAGCGGGATGCGGTCCAGGGAAGAGTGGGTTGGGGCGAGGGGCAACAACCGGAAGTGTTCCTGTTGGGAGGGCCCTGTGGCCCTGTGAAGGAGGACCCGGGTCCCCTGGGGCCGCAAATGCCCCACCTTCCTGAGCTCCTGACTGGAATCCAGCCAGAGGTTCCCTTGTCCTCAGGACAGGGCGTTCCCCGCGAATGTGTCAGAAAACCGACCCTCAGTGCCGGGCAAGCAGACCGGTAATTTCCTCCGGAGGGGCCCGGGCAGTGCCCCCAAAGTGGAAAGTGATTTTCCCCGACCTCACACAGCTCTCTCCCGGATGTCAAATGCCATGGACAGGGCTGTGTGCCTCCCAGGCCTCTCCGCTGTGACTTGCCCCTCGGGGGGAGCTACGGGGGGCTGGGCCCCCCCTGAGGCTACTGAGGCCTATGGCTGTCCTGAGCGCGGTTGGGGGAGGGATGGCTGGACTGCCCGCTCTTGGGGACCAGGGAGGCACCCTGAGAGCAGAGGGCCACGTGCGGTCGGCGGATTTAGGCACCTGACAGGGCTCCCAGAGCTGGGGCCTATTCCTCCCTCAGGAGCAGGGCAGCCTGGCAGGGGCCGCTCGCTCATTAGTCTAATGAGCAAGGGGGCGGGGCTTCCGGAAATAGGAGGCGGGCCCAGGCCCACAGCTGAACCCGCTCAAGTCAACGAGGGGGCGGGGCCAGGTGAGCCGCTGGAGGCCCTGAGGACAACAAGGGGCGGGGCCGGGCGACCAGCCTGAAGTGGTGAGGTAAGCGGGAGAAAGTCTGGTGGGCAGGGACAAGGGTGACCCGCAGGCCCGCCTGCAGGCAGCAGAGACCTACGGAGTGGTTTGGGGCTTGGCGTGGAAGCCAGGTGACGAGCGGGATGCGGACCAGGGAAGAGTGGGTTGGGGCGAGGGGCAACAACCGGAAGTGTTCCTGTTGGGAGGGCCCTGTGGCCCTGTGAATGAGGACCAGGGTCGCCGGGGGCCGAAAATGCCCCGCCTCCCTTAGCTCCTGACTGGAATCCAGCAAGAGGTTCCCTTGTCCTCAGGACAGGGCGTTCCCCGCAAATGTGTCAGAAAACCGACCCTCAGTGCCGGGCAAGCAGACCGGTAAATTCCTCTGGAGGGGCCCGGGTAGTGCCCCCAAAGTGGAAAGTGATTTTCCCCGACCTCACACAGCCCTCTCCCGGATGTCAAAGGCCATGGACAGGGCTGTGTGCGTCCCAGGCCTCTCCGAATGGGCTGCCCCTCCGTGGGAGCTACGGGGGGGGGGGGGGTGGGGGTGGGGGGGGCCTCCCCTGAGGCTCCGGAGGCCTATGGCTGTCCTGAGCGCGGTTGGGGGAGGGTTGGCTGGACTGCCCGCTCTTGGGGACCAGGGAGGCACCCTGAGAGCAGAGGGCCACGTGCGGTTGGCGGATTTAGGCACCTGACAGGGCTCCCAGAGCTGGCGCCTATTCCTCCCTCAGGAGCAGGGCAGCCAGGCAGGGGCCGCTCGCTCATTAGTCTAATGAGCAAGGGGGCGGGGCTTCCGGAAATAGGAGGCGGGCCCAGGCCCACAGCTGAACCCGCTCAAGTCAACGAGGGGACGGGGCCAGGTGAGCCGCTGGAGGCCCTGAGGACAACAAGGGGCGGGGCCGGGCGACCAGCCTGAAGTGGTGAGGTAAGCGGGAGAAAGTCTGGTGGGCAGGGACAAGGGTGACCCGCAGGCCCGCCTGCCGGCAGCAGAGACCTATGGAATGGTTTGGGGCTTGGCGTGGAAGCCAGGAGACGAACGGGATGCGGTCCAGGGAAGAGTGGGTTGGGGCGAGGGGCAACAACCGGAAGTGTTCCTGTTGGGAGGGCCCTGTGGCCCTGTGAAGGAGGACCCGGGTCCCCTGGGGCCGCAAATGCCCCACCTTCCTGAGCTCCTGACTGGAATCCAGCCAGAGGTTCCCTTGTCCTCAGGACAGGGCGTTCCCCGCAAATGTGTCAGAAAACCGACCCTCAGTGCCGGGCAAGCAGACCGGTAATTTCCTCCGGAGGGGCCCGGGCAGTGCCCCCAAAGTGGAAAGTGATTTTCCCCGACCTCACACAGCTCTCTCCCGGATGTCAAAGGCCATGGACAGGGCTGTGTGCGTCCCAGGCCTCTCCGCTGTGACTTGCCCCTCGGGGGGAGCTACGGGGGGCTGGGCCTCCCCTGAGGCTACTGAGGCCTATGGCTGTCCTGAGCGCGGTTGGGGGAGGGATGGCTGGACTGCCCGCTCTTGGTGACCAGGGAGGCACCCTGAGAGCAGAGGGCCACGTGCGGTCGGCGGATTTAGGCACCTGACAGGGCTCCCAGAGCTGGGGCCTATTCCTCCCTCAGGAGCAGGGCAGCCTGGCAGGGGCCGCTCGCTCATTAGTCTAATGAGCAAGGGGGCGGGGCTTCCGGAAATAGGAGGCGGGCCCAGGCCCACAGCTGAACCCGCTCAAGTCAACGAGGGGGCGGGGCCAGGTGAGCCGCTGGAGGCCCTGAGGACAACAAGGGGCGGGGCCGGGCGACCAGCCTGAAGTGGTGAGGTAAGCGGGAGAAAGTCTGGTGGGCAGGGACAAGGGTGACCCGCAGGCCCGCCTGCAGGCAGCAGAGACCTACGGAGTGGTTTGGGGCTTGGCGTGGAAGCCAGGTGACGAGCGGGATGCGGACCAGGGAAGAGTGGGTTGGGGCGAGGGGCAACAACCGGAAGTGTTCCTGTTGGGAGGGCCCTGTGGCCCTGTGAATGAGGACCAGGGTCGCCGGGGGCCGAAAATGCCCCGCCTCCCTTAGCTCCTGACTGGAATCCAGCAAGAGGTTCCCTTGTCCTCAGGACAGGGCGTTCCCCGCAAATGTGTCAGAAAACTGACCCTCAGTGCCGGGCAAGCAGACCGGTAAATTCCTCTGGAGGGGCCCGGGTAGTGCCCCCAAAGTGGAAAGTGATTTTCCCCGACCTCACACAGCCCTCTCCCGGATGTCAAAGGCCATGGACAGGGCTGTGTGCGTCCCAGGCCTCTCCGAATGGGCTGCCCCTCCGTGGGAGCTACGGGGGGGGGGGGGGGGGGGTGGGCCTCCCCTGAGGCTACGGAGGCCTATGGCTGTCCTGAGCGCGGTTGGGGGAAGGTTGGCTGGACTGCCCGCTCTTGGGGACCAGGGAGGCACCCTGAGAGCAGAGGGCCACGTGCGGTTGGCGGATTTAGGCACCTGACAGGGCTCCCAGAGCTGGCGCCTATTCCTCCCTCAGGAGCAGGGCAGCCAGGCAGGGGCCGCTCGCTCATTAGTCTAATGAGCAAGGGGGCGGGGCTTCCGGAAATAGGAGGCGGGCCCAGGCCCACAGCTGAACCCGCTCAAGTCAACGAGGGGGCGGGGCCAGGTGAGCCGCTGGAGGCCCTGAGGACAACAAGGGGCGGGGCCGGGCGACCAGCCTGAAGTGGTGAGGTAAGCGGGAGAAAGTCTGGTGGGCAAGGACAAGGGTGACCCGCAGGCCCGCCTGCCGGCAGCAGAGACCTACGGAATGGTTTGGGGCTTGGCGTGGAAGCCAGGAGACGAGCGGGATGCGGTCCAGGGAAGAGTGGGTTGGGGCGAGGGGCAACAACCGGAAGTGTTCCTGTTGGGAGGGCCCTGTGGCCCTGTGAAGGAGGACCCGGGTCCCCTGGGGCCGCAAATGCCCCACCTTCCTGAGCTCCTGACTGGAATCCAGCCAGAGGTTCCCTTGTCCTCAGGACAGGGCGTTCCCCCGAATGTGTCAGAAAACCGACCCTCAGTGCCGGGCAAGCAGACCGGTAATTTCCTCCGGAGGGGCCCGGGCAGTGCCCCCAAAGTGGAAAGTGATTTTCCCCGACCTCACACAGCTCTCTCCCGGATGTCAAATGCCATGGACAGGGCTGTGTGCCTCCCAGGCCTCTCCGCTGTGACTTGCCCCTCGGGGGGAGCTACGGGGGGCTGGGCCCCCCCTGAGGCTACTGAGGCCTATGGCTGTCCTGAGCGCGGTTGGGGGAGGGATGGCTGGACTGCCCGCTCTTGGGGACCAGGGAGGCACCCTGAGAGCAGAGGGCCACGTGCGGTCGGCGGATTTAGGCACCTGACAGGGCTCCCAGAGCTGGGGCCTATTCCTCCCTCAGGAGCAGGGCAGCCTGGCAGGGGCCGCTCGCTCATTAGTCTAATGAGCAAGGGGGCGGGGCTTCCGGAAATAGGAGGCGGGCCCAGGCCCACAGCTGAACCCGCTCAAGTCAACGAGGGGGCGGGGCCAGGTGAGCCGCTGGAGGCCCTGAGGACAACAAGGGGCGGGGCCGGGCGACCAGCCTGAAGTGGTGAGGTAAGCGGGAGAAAGTCTGGTGGGCAGGGACAAGGGTGACCCGCAGGCCCGCCTGCAGGCAGCAGAGACCTACGGAGTGGTTTGGGGCTTGGCGTGGAAGCCAGGTGACGAGCGGGATGCGGACCAGGGAAGAGTGGGTTGGGGCGAGGGGCAACAACCGGAAGTGTTCCTGTTGGGAGGGCCCTGTGGCCCTGTGAATGAGGACCAGGGTCGCCGGGGGCCGAAAATGCCCCGCCTCCCTTAGCTCCTGACTGGAATCCAGCAAGAGGTTCCCTTGTCCTCAGGACAGGGCGTTCCCCGCAAATGTGTCAGAAAACCGACCCTCAGTGCCGGGCAAGCAGACCGGTAAATTCCTCTGGAGGGGCCCGGGTAGTGCCCCCAAAGTGGAAAGTGATTTTCCCCGACCTCACACAGCCCTCTCCCGGATGTCAAAGGCCATGGACAGGGCTGTGTGCGTCCCAGGCCTCTCCGAATGGGCTGCCCCTCCGTGGGAGCTACGGGGGGGGGGGGGGGGGCTGGGCCCCCCCTGAGGCTCCGGAGGCCTATGGCTGTCCTGAGCGCGGTTGGGGGAGGGTTGGCTGGACTGCCCGCTCTTGGGGACCAGGGAGGCACCCTGAGAGCAGAGGGCCACGTGCGGTTGGCGGATTTAGGCACCTGACAGGGCTCCCAGAGCTGGCGCCTATTCCTCCCTCAGGAGCAGGGCAGCCAGGCAGGGGCCGCTCGCTCATTAGTCTAATGAGCAAGGGGGCGGGGCTTCCGGAAATAGGAGGCGGGCCCAGGCCCACAGCTGAACCCGCTCAAGTCAACGAGGGGACGGGGCCAGGTGAGCCGCTGGAGGCCCTGAGGACAACAAGGGGCGGGGCCGGGCGACCAGCCTGAAGTGGTGAGGTAAGCGGGAGAAAGTCTGGTGGGCAGGGACAAGGGTGACCCGCAGGCCCGCCTGCCGGCAGCAGAGACCTATGGAATGGTTTGGGGCTTGGCGTGGAAGCCAGGAGACGAGCGGGATGCGGTCCAGGGAAGAGTGGGTTGGGGCGAGGGGCAACAACCGGAAGTGTTCCTGTTGGGAGGGCCCTGTGGCCCTGTGAAGGAGGACCCGGGTCCCCTGGGGCCGCAAATGCCCCACCTTCCTGAGCTCCTGACTGGAATCCAGCCAGAGGTTCCCTTGTCCTCAGGACAGGGCGTTCCCCGCAAATGTGTCAGAAAACCGACCCTCAGTGCCGGGCAAGCAGACCGGTAATTTCCTCCGGAGGGGCCCGGGCAGTGCCCCCAAAGTGGAAAGTGATTTTCCCCGACCTCACACAGCTCTCTCCCGGATGTCAAAGGCCATGGACAGGGCTGTGTGCGTCCCAGGCCTCTCCGCTGTGACTTGCCCCTCGGGGGGAGCTACGGGGGGCTGGGCCTCCCCTGAGGCTACTGAGGCCTATGGCTGTCCTGAGCGCGGTTGGGGGAGGGATGGCTGGACTGCCCGCTCTTGGTGACCAGGGAGGCACCCTGAGAGCAGAGGGCCACGTGCGGTCGGCGGATTTAGGCACCTGACAGGGCTCCCAGAGCTGGGGCCTATTCCTCCCTCAGGAGCAGGGCAGCCTGGCAGGGGCCGCTCGCTCATTAGTCTAATGAGCAAGGGGGCGGGGCTTCCGGAAATAGGAGGCGGGCCCAGGCCCACAGCTGAACCCGCTCAAGTCAACGAGGGGGCGGGGCCAGGTGAGCCGCTGGAGGCCCTGAGGACAACAAGGGGCGGGGCCGGGCGACCAGCCTGAAGTGGTGAGGTAAGCGGGAGAAAGTCTGGTGGGCAGGGACAAGGGTGACCCGCAGGCCCGCCTGCAGGCAGCAGAGACCTACGGAGTGGTTTGGGGCTTGGCGTGGAATCCAGGTGACGAGCGGGATGCGGACCAGGGAAGAGTGGGTTGGGGCGAGGGGCAACAACCGGAAGTGTTCCTGTTGGGAGGGCCCTGTGGCCCTGTGAATGAGGACCAGGGTCGCCGGGGGCCGAAAATGCCCCGCCTCCCTTAGCTCCTGACTGGAATCCAGCAAGAGGTTCCCTTGTCCTCAGGACAGGGCGTTCCCCGCAAATGTGTCAGAAAACTGACCCTCAGTGCCGGGCAAGCAGACCGGTAAATTCCTCTGGAGGGGCCCGGGTAGTGCCCCCAAAGTGGAAAGTGATTTTCCCCGACCTCACACAGCCCTCTCCCGGATGTCAAAGGCCATGGACAGGGCTGTGTGCGTCCCAGGCCTCTCCGAATGGGCTGCCCCTCCGTGGGAGCTACGGGGGGGGGGGGGGGGGGGTGGGCCTCCCCTGAGGCTACGGAGGCCTATGGCTGTCCTGAGCGCGGTTGGGGGAAGGTTGGCTGGACTGCCCGCTCTTGGGGACCAGGGAGGCACCCTGAGAGCAGAGGGCCACGTGCGGTTGGCGGATTTAGGCACCTGACAGGGCTCCCAGAGCTGGCGCCTATTCCTCCCTCAGGAGCAGGGCAGCCAGGCAGGGGCCGCTCGCTCATTAGTCTAATGAGCAAGGGGGCGGGGCTTCCGGAAATAGGAGGCGGGCCCAGGCCCACAGCTGAACCCGCTCAAGTCAACGAGGGGGCGGGGCCAGGTGAGCCGCTGGAGGCCCTGAGGACAACAAGGGGCGGGGCCGGGCGACCAGCCTGAAGTGGTGAGGTAAGCGGGAGAAAGTCTGGTGGGCAGGGACAAGGGTGACCCGCAGGCCCGCCTGCCGGCAGCAGAGACCTACGGAATGGTTTGGGGCTTGGCGTGGAAGCCAGGAGACGAGCGGGATGCGGTCCAGGGAAGAGTGGGTTGGGGCGAGGGGCAACAACCGGAAGTGTTCCTGTTGGGAGGGCCCTGTGGCCCTGTGAAGGAGGACCCGGGTCCCCTGGGGCCGCAAATGCCCCACCTTCCTGAGCTCCTGACTGGAATCCAGCCAGAGGTTCCCTTGTCCTCAGGACAGGGCGTTCCCCCGAATGTGTCAGAAAACCGACCCTCAGTGCCGGGCAAGCAGACCGGTAATTTCCTCCGGAGGGGCCCGGGCAGTGCCCCCAAAGTGGAAAGTGATTTTCCCCGACCTCACACAGCTCTCTCCCGGATGTCAAATGCCATGGACAGGGCTGTGTGCCTCCCAGGCCTCTCCGCTGTGACTTGCCCCTCGGGGGGAGCTACGGGGGGCTGGGCCCCCCCTGAGGCTACTGAGGCCTATGGCTGTCCTGAGCGCGGTTGGGGGAGGGATGGCTGGACTGCCCGCTCTTGGGGACCAGGGAGGCACCCTGAGAGCAGAGGGCCACGTGCGGTCGGCGGATTTAGGCACCTGACAGGGCTCCCAGAGCTGGGGCCTATTCCTCCCTCAGGAGCAGGGCAGCCTGGCAGGGGCCGCTCGCTCATTAGTCTAATGAGCAAGGGGGCGGGGCTTCCGGAAATAGGAGGCGGGCCCAGGCCCACAGCTGAACCCGCTCAAGTCAACGAGGGGGCGGGGCCAGGTGAGCCGCTGGAGGCCCTGAGGACAACAAGGGGCGGGGCCGGGCGACCAGCCTGAAGTGGTGAGGTAAGCGGGAGAAAGTCTGGTGGGCAGGGACAAGGGTGACCCGCAGGCCCGCCTGCAGGCAGCAGAGACCTACGGAGTGGTTTGGGGCTTGGCGTGGAAGCCAGGTGACGAGCGGGATGCGGACCAGGGAAGAGTGGGTTGGGGCGAGGGGCAACAACCGGAAGTGTTCCTGTTGGGAGGGCCCTGTGGCCCTGTGAATGAGGACCAGGGTCGCCGGGGGCCGAAAATGCCCCGCCTCCCTTAGCTCCTGACTGGAATCCAGCAAGAGGTTCCCTTGTCCTCAGGACAGGGCGTTCCCCGCAAATGTGTCAGAAAACCGACCCTCAGTGCCGGGCAAGCAGACCGGTAAATTCCTCTGGAGGGGCCCGGGTAGTGCCCCCAAAGTGGAAAGTGATTTTCCCCGACCTCACACAGCCCTCTCCCGGATGTCAAAGGCCATGGACAGGGCTGTGTGCGTCCCAGGCCTCTCCGAATGGGCTGCCCCTCCGTGGGAGCTACGGGGGGGGGGGGGGGGGTGGGCCTCCCCTGAGGCTCCGGAGGCCTATGGCTGTCCTGAGCGCGGTTGGGGGAAGGTTGGCTGGACTGCCCGCTCTTGGGGACCAGGGAGGCACCCTGAGAGCAGAGGGCCACGTGCGGTTGGCGGATTTAGGCACCTGACAGGGCTCCCAGAGCTGGCGCCTATTCCTCCCTCAGGAGCAGGGCAGCCAGGCAGGGGCCGCTCGCTCATTAGTCTAATGAGCAAGGGGGCGGGGCTTCCGGAAATAGGAGGCGGGCCCAGGCCCACAGCTGAACCCGCTCAAGTCAACGAGGGGGCGGGGCCAGGTGAGCCGCTGGAGGCCCTGAGGACAACAAGGGGCGGGGCCGGGCGACCAGCCTGAAGTGGTGAGGTAAGCGGGAGAAAGTCTGGTGGGCAGGGACAAGGGTGACCCGCAGGCCCGCCTGCCGGCAGCAGAGACCTACGGAATGGTTTGGGGCTTGGCGTGGAAGCCAGGAGACGAGCGGGATGCGGTCCAGGGAAGAGTGGGTTGGGGCGAGGGGCAACAACCGGAAGTGTTCCTGTTGGGAGGGCCCTGTGGCCCTGTGAAGGAGGACCCGGGTCCCCTGGGGCCGCAAATGCCCCACCTTCCTGAGCTCCTGACTGGAATCCAGCCAGAGGTTCCCTTGTCCTCAGGACAGGGCGTTCCCCGCGAATGTGTCAGAAAACCGACCCTCAGTGCCGGGTAAGCAGACCGGTAATTTCCTCCGGAGGGGCCCGGGCAGTGCCCCCAAAGTGGAAAGTGATTTTCCCCGACCTCACACAGCTCTCTCCCGGATGTCAAATGCCATGGACAGGGCTGTGTGCCTCCCAGGCCTCTCCGCTGTGACTTGCCCCTCGGGGGGAGCTACGGGGGGCTGGGCCCCCCCTGACGCTCCGGAGGCCTATGGCTGTCCTGAGCGCGGTTGGGGGAGGGTTGGCTGGACTGCCCGCTCTTGGGGACCAGGGAGGCACCCTGAGAGCAGAGGGCCACGTGCGGTTGGCGGATTTAGGCACCTGACAGGGCTCCCAGAGCTGGCGCCTATTCCTCCCTCAGGAGCAGGGCAGCCAGGCAGGGGCCGCTCGCTCATTAGTCTAATGAGCAAGGGGGCGGGGCTTCCGGAAATAGGAGGCGGGCCCAGGCCCACAGCTGAACCCGCTCAAGTCAACGAGGGGACGGGGCCAGGTGAGCCGCTGGAGGCCCTGAGGACAACAAGGGGCGGGGCCGGGCGACCAGCCTGAAGTGGTGAGGTAAGCGGGAGAAAGTCTGGTGGGCAGGGACAAGGGTGACCCGCAGGCCCGCCTGCCGGCAGCAGAGACCTATGGAATGGTTTGGGGCTTGGCGTGGAAGCCAGGAGACGAGCGGGATGCGGTCCAGGGAAGAGTGGGTTGGGGCGAGGGGCAACAACCGGAAGTGTTCCTGTTGGGAGGGCCCTGTGGCCCTGTGAAGGAGGACCCGGGTCCCCTGGGGCCGCAAATGCCCCACCTTCCTGAGCTCCTGACTGGAATCCAGCCAGAGGTTCCCTTGTCCTCAGGACAGGGCGTTCCCCGCAAATGTGTCAGAAAACCGACCCTCAGTGCCGGGCAAGCAGACCGGTAATTTCCTCCGGAGGGGCCCGGGCAGTGCCCCCAAAGTGGAAAGTGATTTTCCCCGACCTCACACAGCTCTCTCCCGGATGTCAAAGGCCATGGACAGGGCTGTGTGCGTCCCAGGCCTCTCCGCTGTGACTTGCCCCTCGGGGGGAGCTACGGGGGGCTGGGCCTCCCCTGAGGCTACTGAGGCCTATGGCTGTCCTGAGCGCGGTTGGGGGAGGGATGGCTGGACTGCCCGCTCTTGGTGACCAGGGAGGCACCCTGAGAGCAGAGGGCCACGTGCGGTCGGCGGATTTAGGCACCTGACAGGGCTCCCAGAGCTGGGGCCTATTCCTCCCTCAGGAGCAGGGCAGCCTGGCAGGGGCCGCTCGCTCATTAGTCTAATGAGCAAGGGGGCGGGGCTTCCGGAAATAGGAGGCGGGCCCAGGCCCACAGCTGAACCCGCTCAAGTCAACGAGGGGGCGGGGCCAGGTGAGCCGCTGGAGGCCCTGAGGACAACAAGGGGCGGGGCCGGGCGACCAGCCTGAAGTGGTGAGGTAAGCGGGAGAAAGTCTGGTGGGCAGGGACAAGGGTGACCCGCAGGCCCGCCTGCAGGCAGCAGAGACCTACGGAGTGGTTTGGGGCTTGGCGTGGAAGCCAGGTGACGAGCGGGATGCGGACCAGGGAAGAGTGGGTTGGGGCGAGGGGCAACAACCGGAAGTGTTCCTGTTGGGAGGGCCCTGTGGCCCTGTGAATGAGGACCAGGGTCGCCGGGGGCCGAAAATGCCCCGCCTCCCTTAGCTCCTGACTGGAATCCAGCAAGAGGTTCCCTTGTCCTCAGGACAGGGCGTTCCCCGCAAATGTGTCAGAAAACTGACCCTCTGTGCCGGGCAAGCAGACCGGTAAATTCCTCTGGAGGGGCCCGGGTAGTGCCCCCAAAGTGGAAAGTGATTTTCCCCGACCTCACACAGCCCTCTCCCGGATGTCAAAGGCCATGGACAGGGCTGTGTGCGTCCCAGGCCTCTCCGAATGGGCTGCCCCTCCGTGGGAGCTACGGGGGGGGGGGGGGGGGGGTGGGCCTCCCCTGAGGCTACGGAGGCCTATGGCTGTCCTGAGCGCGGTTGGGGGAAGGTTGGCTGGACTGCCCGCTCTTGGGGACCAGGGAGGCACCCTGAGAGCAGAGGGCCACGTGCGGTTGGCGGATTTAGGCACCTGACAGGGCTCCCAGAGCTGGCGCCTATTCCTCCCTCAGGAGCAGGGCAGCCAGGCAGGGGCCGCTCGCTCATTAGTCTAATGAGCAAGGGGGCGGGGCTTCCGGAAATAGGAGGCGGGCCCAGGCCCACAGCTGAACCCGCTCAAGTCAACGAGGGGGCGGGGCCAGGTGAGCCGCTGGAGGCCCTGAGGACAACAAGGGGCGGGGCCGGGCGACCAGCCTGAAGTGGTGAGGTAAGCGGGAGAAAGTCTGGTGGGCAGGGACAAGGGTGACCCGCAGGCCCGCCTGCCGGCAGCAGAGACCTACGGAATGGTTTGGGGCTTGGCCTGGAAGCCAGGAGACGAGCGGGATGCGGTCCAGGGAAGAGTGGGTTGGGGCGAGGGGCAACAACCGGAAGTGTTCCTGTTGGGAGGGCCCTGTGGCCCTGTGAAGGAGGACCCGGGTCCCCTGGGGCCGCAAATGCCCCACCTTCCTGAGCTCCTGACTGGAATCCAGCCAGAGGTTCCCTTGTCCTCAGGACAGGGCGTTCCCCCGAATGTGTCAGAAAACCGACCCTCAGTGCCGGGCAAGCAGACCGGTAATTTCCTCCGGAGGGGCCCGGGCAGTGCCCCCAAAGTGGAAAGTGATTTTCCCCGACCTCACACAGCTCTCTCCCGGATGTCAAATGCCATGGACAGGGCTGTGTGCCTCCCAGGCCTCTCCGCTGTGACTTGCCCCTCGGGGGGAGCTACGGGGGGCTGGGCCCCCCCTGAGGCTACTGAGGCCTATGGCTGTCCTGAGCGCGGTTGGGGGAGGGATGGCTGGACTGCCCGCTCTTGGGGACCAGGGAGGCACCCTGAGAGCAGAGGGCCACGTGCGGTCGGCGGATTTAGGCACCTGACAGGGCTCCCAGAGCTGGGGCCTATTCCTCCCTCAGGAGCAGGGCAGCCTGGCAGGGGCCGCTCGCTCATTAGTCTAATGAGCAAGGGGGCGGGGCTTCCGGAAATAGGAGGCGGGCCCAGGCCCACAGCTGAACCCGCTCAAGTCAACGAGGGGGCGGGGCCAGGTGAGCCGCTGGAGGCCCTGAGGACAACAAGGGGCGGGGCCGGGCAACCAGCCTGAAGTGGTGAGGTAAGCGGGAGAAAGTCTGGTGGGCAGGGACAAGGGTGACCCGCAGGCCCGCCTGCAGGCAGCAGAGACCTACGGAGTGGTTTGGGGCTTGGCGTGGAAGCCAGGTGACGAGCGGGATGCGGACCAGGGAAGAGTGGGTTGGGGCGAGGGGCAACAACCGGAAGTGTTCCTGTTGGGAGGGCCCTGTGGCCCTGTGAATGAGGACCAGGGTCGCCGGGGGCCGAAAATGCCCCGCCTCCCTTAGCTCCTGACTGGAATCCAGCAAGAGGTTCCCTTGTCCTCAGGACAGGGCGTTCCCCGCAAATGTGTCAGAAAACTGACCCTCAGTGCCGGGCAAGCAGACCGGTAAATTCCTCTGGAGGGGCCCGGGTAGTGCCCCCAAAGTGGAAAGTGATTTTCCCCGACCTCACACAGCCCTCTCCCGGATGTCAAAGGCCATGGACAGGGCTGTGTGCGTCCCAGGCCTCTCCGAATGGGCTGCCCCTCCGTGGGAGCTACGGAGGGGGGGGGGGGGGGGTGGGCCTCCCCTGAGGCTACGGAGGCCTATGGCTGTCCTGAGCGCGGTTGGGGGAAGGTTGGCTGGACTGCCCGCTCTTGGGGACCAGGGAGGCACCCTGAGAGCAGAGGGCCACGTGCGGTTGGCGGATTTAGGCACCTGACAGGGCTCCCAGAGCTGGCGCCTATTCCTCCCTCAGGAGCAGGGCAGCCAGGCAGGGGCCGCTCGCTCATTAGTCTAATGAGCAAGGGGGCGGGGCTTCCGGAAATAGGTGGCGGGCCCAGGCCCACAGCTGAACCCGCTCAAGTCAACGAGGGGGCGGGGCCAGGTGAGCCGCTGGAGGCCCTGAGGACAACAAGGGGCGGGGCCGGGCGACCAGCCTGAAGTGGTGAGGTAAGCGGGAGAAAGTCTGGTGGGCAGGGACAAGGGTGACCCGCAGGCCCGCCTGCAGGCAGCAGAGACCTACGGAGTGGTTTGGGGCTTGGCGTGGAAGCCAGGTGACGAGCGGGATGCGGACCAGGGAAGAGTGGGTTGGGGCGAGGGGCAACAACCGGAAGTGTTCCTGTTGGGAGGGCCCTGTGGCCCTGTGAATGAGGACCAGGGTCGCCGGGGGCGGAAAATGCCCCGCCTCCCTTAGCTCCTGACTGGAATCCAGCAAGAGGTTCCCTTGTCCTCAGGACAGGGCGTTCCCCGCAAATGTGTCAGAAAACCGACCCTCAGTGCCGGGCAAGCAGACCGGTAAATTCCTCTGGAGGGGCCCGGGTAGTGCCCCCAAAGTGGAAAGTGATTTTCCCCGACCTCACACAGCCCTCTCCCGGATGTCAAAGGCCATGGACAGGGCTGTGTGCGTCCCAGGCCTCTCCGAATGGGCTGCCCCTCCGTGGGAGCTACGGGGGGGGGGGGGGGGTGGGCCTCCCCTGAGGCTCCGGAGGCCTATGGCTGTCCTGAGCGCGGTTGGGGGAAGGTTGGCTGGACTGCCCGCTCTTGGGGACCAGGGAGGCACCCTGAGAGCAGAGGGCCACGTGCGGTTGGCGGATTTAGGCACCTGACAGGGCTCCCAGAGCTGGCGCCTATTCCTCCCTCAGGAGCAGGGCAGCCAGGCAGGGGCCGCTCGCTCATTAGTCTAATGAGCAAGGGGGCGGGGCTTCCGGAAATAGGAGGCGGGCCCAGGCCCACAGCTGAACCCGCTCAAGTCAACGAGGGGGCGGGGCCAGGTGAGCCGCTGGAGGCCCTGAGGACAACAAGGGGCGGGGCCGGGCGACCAGCCTGAAGTGGTGAGGTAAGCGGGAGAAAGTCTGGTGGGCAGGGACAAGGGTGACCCGCAGGCCCGCCTGCCGGCAGCAGAGACCTACGGAATGGTTTGGGGCTTGGCGTGGAAGCCAGGAGACGAGCGGGATGCGGTCCAGGGAAGAGTGGGTTGGGGCGAGGGGCAACAACCGGAAGTGTTCCTGTTGGGAGGGCCCTGTGGCCCTGTGAAGGAGGACCCGGGTCCCCTGGGGCCGCAAATGCCCCACCTTCCTGAGCTCCTGACTGGAATCCAGCCAGAGGTTCCCTTGTCCTCAGGACAGGGCGTTCCCCCGAATGTGTCAGAAAACCGACCCTCAGTGCCGGGCAAGCAGACCGGTAATTTCCTCCGGAGGGGCCCGGGCAGTGCCCCCAAAGTGGAAAGTGATTTTCCCCGACCTCACACAGCTCTCTCCCGGATGTCAAATGCCATGGACAGGGCTGTGTGCCTCCCAGGCCTCTCCGCTGTGACTTGCCCCTCGGGGGGAGCTACGGGGGGCTGGGCCCCCCCTGAGGCTACTGAGGCCTATGGCTGTCCTGAGCGCGGTTGGGGGAGGGATGGCTGGACTGCCCGCTCTTGGGGACCAGGGAGGCACCCTGAGAGCAGAGGGCCACGTGCGGTCGGCGGATTTAGGCACCTGACAGGGCTCCCAGAGCTGGGGCCTATTCCTCCCTCAGGAGCAGGGCAGCCTGGCAGGGGCCGCTCGCTCATTAGTCTAATGAGCAAGGGGGCGGGGCTTCCGGAAATAGGAGGCGGGCCCAGGCCCACAGCTGAACCCGCTCAAGTCAACGAGGGGGCGGGGCCAGGTGAGCCGCTGGAGGCCCTGAGGACAACAAGGGGCGGGGCCGGGCGACCAGCCTGAAGTGGTGAGGTAAGCGGGAGAAAGTCTGGTGGGCAGGGACAAGGGTGACCCGCAGGCCCGCCTGCAGGCAGCAGAGACCTACGGAGTGGTTTGGGGCTTGGCGTGGAAGCCAGGTGACGAGCGGGATGCGGACCAGGGAAGAGTGGGTTGGGGCGAGGGGCAACAACCGGAAGTGTTCCTGTTGGGAGGGCCCTGTGGCCCTGTGAATGAGGACCAGGGTCGCCGGGGGCCGAAAATGCCCCGCCTCCCTTAGCTCCTGACTGGAATCCAGCAAGAGGTTCCCTTGTCCTCAGGACAGGGCGTTCCCCGCAAATGTGTCAGAAAACCGACCCTCAGTGCCGGGCAAGCAGACCGGTAAATTCCTCTGGAGGGGCCCGGGTAGTGCCCCCAAAGTGGAAAGTGATTTTCCCCGACCTCACACAGCCCTCTCCCGGATGTCAAAGGCCATGGACAGGGCTGTGTGCGTCCCAGGCCTCTCCGAATGGGCTGCCCCTCCGTGGGAGCTACGGGGGGGGGGGGGGGGTGGGCCTCCCCTGAGGCTCCGGAGGCCTATGGCTGTCCTGAGCGCGGTTGGGGGAAGGTTGGCTGGACTGCCCGCTCTTGGGGACCAGGGAGGCACCCTGAGAGCAGAGGGCCACGTGCGGTTGGCGGATTTAGGCACCTGACAGGGCTCCCAGAGCTGGCGCCTATTCCTCCCTCAGGAGCAGGGCAGCCAGGCAGGGGCCGCTCGCTCATTAGTCTAATGAGCAAGGGGGCGGGGCTTCCGGAAATAGGAGGCGGGCCCAGGCCCACAGCTGAACCCGCTCAAGTCAACGAGGGGGCGGGGCCAGGTGAGCCGCTGGAGGCCCTGAGGACAACAAGGGGCGGGGCCGGGCGACCAGCCTGAAGTGGTGAGGTAAGCGGGAGAAAGTCTGGTGGGCAGGGACAAGGGTGACCCGCAGGCCCGCCTGCCGGCAGCAGAGACCTACGGAATGGTTTGGGGCTTGGCGTGGAAGCCAGGAGACGAGCGGGATGCGGTCCAGGGAAGAGTGGGTTGGGGCGAGGGGCAACAACCGGAAGTGTTCCTGTTGGGAGGGCCCTGTGGCCCTGTGAAGGAGGACCCGGGTCCCCTGGGGCCGCAAATGCCCCACCTTCCTGAGCTCCTGACTGGAATCCAGCCAGAGGTTCCCTTGTCCTCAGGACAGGGCGTTCCCCGCGAATGTGTCAGAAAACCGACCCTCAGTGCCGGGTAAGCAGACCGGTAATTTCCTCCGGAGGGGCCCGGGCAGTGCCCCCAAAGTGGAAAGTGATTTTCCCCGACCTCACACAGCTCTCTCCCGGATGTCAAATGCCATGGACAGGGCTGTGTGCCTCCCAGGCCTCTCCGCTGTGACTTGCCCCTCGGGGGGAGCTACGGGGGGCTGGGCCCCCCCTGAGGCTCCGGAGGCCTATGGCTGTCCTGAGCGCGGTTGGGGGAGGGTTGGCTGGACTGCCCGCTCTTGGGGACCAGGGAGGCACCCTGAGAGCAGAGGGCCACGTGCGGTTGGCGGATTTAGGCACCTGACAGGGCTCCCAGAGCTGGCGCCTATTCCTCCCTCAGGAGCAGGGCAGCCAGGCAGGGGCCGCTCGCTCATTAGTCTAATGAGCAAGGGGGCGGGGCTTCCGGAAATAGGAGGCGGGCCCAGGCCCACAGCTGAACCCGCTCAAGTCAACGAGGGGACGGGGCCAGGTGAGCCGCTGGAGGCCCTGAGGACAACAAGGGGCGGGGCCGGGCGACCAGCCTGAAGTGGTGAGGTAAGCGGGAGAAAGTCTGGTGGGCAGGGACAAGGGTGACCCGCAGGCCCGCCTGCCGGCAGCAGAGACCTATGGAATGGTTTGGGGCTTGGCGTGGAAGCCAGGAGACGAGCGGGATGCGGTCCAGGGAAGAGTGGGTTGGGGCGAGGGGCAACAACCGGAAGTGTTCCTGTTGGGAGGGCCCTGTGGCCCTGTGAAGGAGGACCCGGGTCCCCTGGGGCCGCAAATGCCCCACCTTCCTGAGCTCCTGACTGGAATCCAGCCAGAGGTTCCCTTGTCCTCAGGACAGGGCGTTCCCCGCAAATGTGTCAGAAAACCGACCCTCAGTGCCGGGCAAGCAGACCGGTAATTTCCTCCGGAGGGGCCCGGGCAGTGCCCCCAAAGTGGAAAGTGATTTTCCCCGACCTCACACAGCTCTCTCCCGGATGTCAAAGGCCATGGACAGGGCTGTGTGCGTCCCAGGCCTCTCCGCTGTGACTTGCCCCTCGGGGGGAGCTACGGGGGGCTGGGCCTCCCCTGAGGCTACTGAGGCCTATGGCTGTCCTGAGCGCGGTTGGGGGAGGGATGGCTGGACTGCCCGCTCTTGGTGACCAGGGAGGCACCCTGAGAGCAGAGGGCCACGTGCGGTCGGCGGATTTAGGCACCTGACAGGGCTCCCAGAGCTGGGGCCTATTCCTCCCTCAGGAGCAGGGCAGCCTGGCAGGGGCCGCTCGCTCATTAGTCTAATGAGCAAGGGGGCGGGGCTTCCGGAAATAGGAGGCGGGCCCAGGCCCACAGCTGAACCCGCTCAAGTCAACGAGGGGGCGGGGCCAGGTGAGCCGCTGGAGGCCCTGAGGACAACAAGGGGCGGGGCCGGGCAACCAGCCTGAAGTGGTGAGGTAAGCGGGAGAAAGTCTGGTGGGCAGGGACAAGGGTGACCCGCAGGCCCGCCTGCAGGCAGCAGAGACCTACGGAGTGGTTTGGGGCTTGGCGTGGAAGCCAGGTGACGAGCGGGATGCGGACCAGGGAAGAGTGGGTTGGGGCGAGGGGCAACAACCGGAAGTGTTCCTGTTGGGAGGGCCCTGTGGCCCTGTGAATGAGGACCAGGGTCGCCGGGGGCCGAAAATGCCCCGCCTCCCTTAGCTCCTGACTGGAATCCAGCAAGAGGTTCCCTTGTCCTCAGGACAGGGCGTTCCCCGCAAATGTGTCAGAAAACTGACCCTCAGTGCCGGGCAAGCAGACCGGTAAATTCCTCTGGAGGGGCCCGGGTAGTGCCCCCAAAGTGGAAAGTGATTTTCCCCGACCTCACACAGCCCTCTCCCGGATGTCAAAGGCCATGGACAGGGCTGTGTGCGTCCCAGGCCTCTCCGAATGGGCTGCCCCTCCGTGGGAGCTACGGAGGGGGGGGGGGGGGTGGGCCTCCCCTGAGGCTACGGAGGCCTATGGCTGTCCTGAGCGCGGTTGGGGGAAGGTTGGCTGGACTGCCCGCTCTTGGGGACCAGGGAGGCACCCTGAGAGCAGAGGGCCACGTGCGGTTGGCGGATTTAGGCACCTGACAGGGCTCCCAGAGCTGGCGCCTATTCCTCCCTCAGGAGCAGGGCAGCCAGGCAGGGGCCGCTCGCTCATTAGTCTAATGAGCAAGGGGGCGGGGCTTCCGGAAATAGGAGGCGGGCCCAGGCCCACAGCTGAACCCGCTCAAGTCAACGAGGGGGCGGGGCCAGGTGAGCCGCTGGAGGCCCTGAGGACAACAAGGGGCGGGGCCGGGCGACCAGCCTGAAGTGGTGAGGTAAGCGGGAGAAAGTCTGGTGGGCAGGGACAAGGGTGACCCGCAGGCCCGCCTGCAGGCAGCAGAGACCTACGGAGTGGTTTGGGGCTTGGCGTGGAAGCCAGGTGACGAGCGGGATGCGGACCAGGGAAGAGTGGGTTGGGGCGAGGGGCAACAACCGGAAGTGTTCCTGTTGGGAGGGCCCTGTGGCCCTGTGAATGAGGACCAGGGTCGCCGGGGGCGGAAAATGCCCCGCCTCCCTTAGCTCCTGACTGGAATCCAGCAAGAGGTTCCCTTGTCCTCAGGACAGGGCGTTCCCCGCAAATGTGTCAGAAAACCGACCCTCAGTGCCGGGCAAGCAGACCGGTAAATTCCTCTGGAGGGGCCCGGGTAGTGCCCCCAAAGTGGAAAGTGATTTTCCCCGACCTCACACAGCCCTCTCCCGGATGTCAAAGGCCATGGACAGGGCTGTGTGCGTCCCAGGCCTCTCCGAATGGGCTGCCCCTCCGTGGGAGCTACGGGGGGGGGGGGGGGGGTGGGCCTCCCCTGAGGCTCCGGAGGCCTATGGCTGTCCTGAGCGCGGTTGGGGGAAGGTTGGCTGGACTGCCCGCTCTTGGGGACCAGGGAGGCACCCTGAGAGCAGAGGGCCACGTGCGGTTGGCGGATTTAGGCACCTGACAGGGCTCCCAGAGCTGGCGCCTATTCCTCCCTCAGGAGCAGGGCAGCCAGGCAGGGGCCGCTCGCTCATTAGTCTAATGAGCAAGGGGGCGGGGCTTCCGGAAATAGGAGGCGGGCCCAGGCCCACAGCTGAACCCGCTCAAGTCAACGAGGGGGCGGGGCCAGGTGAGCCGCTGGAGGCCCTGAGGACAACAAGGGGCGGGGCCGGGCGACCAGCCTGAAGTGGTGAGGTAAGCGGGAGAAAGTCTGGTGGGCAGGGACAAGGGTGACCCGCAGGCCCGCCTGCCGGCAGCAGAGACCTACGGAATGGTTTGGGGCTTGGCGTGGAAGCCAGGAGACGAGCGGGATGCGGTCCAGGGAAGAGTGGGTTGGGGCGAGGGGCAACAACCGGAAGTGTTCCTGTTGGGAGGGCCCTGTGGCCCTGTGAAGGAGGACCCGGGTCCCCTGGGGCCGCAAATGCCCCACCTTCCTGAGCTCCTGACTGGAATCCAGCCAGAGGTTCCCTTGTCCTCAGGACAGGGCGTTCCCCCGAATGTGTCAGAAAACCGACCCTCAGTGCCGGGCAAGCAGACCGGTAATTTCCTCCGGAGGGGCCCGGGCAGTGCCCCCAAAGTGGAAAGTGATTTTCCCCGACCTCACACAGCTCTCTCCCGGATGTCAAATGCCATGGACAGGGCTGTGTGCCTCCCAGGCCTCTCCGCTGTGACTTGCCCCTCGGGGGGAGCTACGGGGGGCTGGGCCCCCCCTGAGGCTACTGAGGCCTATGGCTGTCCTGAGCGCGGTTGGGGGAGGGATGGCTGGACTGCCCGCTCTTGGGGACCAGGGAGGCACCCTGAGAGCAGAGGGCCACGTGCGGTCGGCGGATTTAGGCACCTGACAGGGCTCCCAGAGCTGGGGCCTATTCCTCCCTCAGGAGCAGGGCAGCCTGGCAGGGGCCGCTCGCTCATTAGTCTAATGAGCAAGGGGGCGGGGCTTCCGGAAATAGGAGGCGGGCCCAGGCCCACAGCTGAACCCGCTCAAGTCAACGAGGGGGCGGGGCCAGGTGAGCCGCTGGAGGCCCTGAGGACAACAAGGGGCGGGGCCGGGCGACCAGCCTGAAGTGGTGAGGTAAGCGGGAGAAAGTCTGGTGGGCAGGGACAAGGGTGACCCGCAGGCCCGCCTGCAGGCAGCAGAGACCTACGGAGTGGTTTGGGGCTTGGCGTGGAAGCCAGGTGACGAGCGGGATGCGGACCAGGGAAGAGTGGGTTGGGGCGAGGGGCAACAACCGGAAGTGTTCCTGTTGGGAGGGCCCTGTGGCCCTGTGAATGAGGACCAGGGTCGCCGGGGGCCGAAAATGCCCCGCCTCCCTTAGCTCCTGACTGGAATCCAGCAAGAGGTTCCCTTGTCCTCAGGACAGGGCGTTCCCCGCAAATGTGTCAGAAAACCGACCCTCAGTGCCGGGCAAGCAGACCGGTAAATTCCTCTGGAGGGGCCCGGGTAGTGCCCCCAAAGTGGAAAGTGATTTTCCCCGACCTCACACAGCCCTCTCCCGGATGTCAAAGGCCATGGACAGGGCTGTGTGCGTCCCAGGCCTCTCCGAATGGGCTGCCCCTCCGTGGGAGCTACGGGGGGGGGGGGGGGGGGGTGGGCCTCCCCTGAGGCTCCGGAGGCCTATGGCTGTCCTGAGCGCGGTTGGGGGAGGGTTGGCTGGACTGCCCGCTCTTGGGGACCAGGGAGGCACCCTGAGAGCAGAGGGCCACGTGCGGTCGGCGGATTTAGGCACCTGACAGGGCTCCCAGAGCTGGGGCCTATTCCTCCCTCAGGAGCAGGGCAGCCTGGCAGGGGCCGCTCGCTCATTAGTCTAATGAGCAAGGGGGCGGGGCTTCCGGAAATAGGAGGCGGGCCCAGGCCCACAGCTGAACCCGCTCAAGTCAACGAGGGGGCGGGGCCAGGTGAGCCGCTGGAGGCCCTGAGGACAACAAGGGGCGGGGCCGGGCGACCAGCCTGAAGTGGTGAGGTAAGCGGGAGAAAGTCTGGTGGGCAGGGACAAGGGTGACCCGCAGGCCCGCCTGCTGGCAGCAGAGACCTACGGAGTGGTCTGGGGCTTGGCGTGGAAGCCAGGTGACGAGCGGGATGCGGTCCAGGGAAGAGTGGGTTGGGGCGAGGGGCAACAACCGGAAGTGTTCCTGTTGGGAGGGCCCTGTGGCCCTGTGAATGAGGACCAGGGTCGCCGGGGGCCGAAAATGCCCCGCCTCCCTTAGCTCCTGACTGGAATCCAGCATGAGGTTCCCTTGTCCTCAGGACAGGGCGTTCCCCGCAAATGTGTCAGAAAACCGACCCTCAGTGCCGGGCAAGCAGACCGGTAAATTCCTCCGGAGGGGCCCGGGCAGTGCCCCCAAAGTGGAAAGTGATTTTCCCCGACCTCACACAGCCCTCTCCCGGATGTCAAAGGCCATGGACAGGGCTGTGTGCGTCCCAGGCCTCTCCGCTGTGAGCTGCCCCTCGGGGGGAGCTACGGGGGGCTGGGCCTCCCCTGAGGCTACGGAGGCCTATGGCTGTCCTGAGCGCGGTTGGGGGAGGGCTGGCTGGACTGCCCGCTCTTGGGGACCAGGGAGGCACCCTGAGAGCTGAGGGCCACGTGCGGTTCGCGGATTTTGGCACCTGACAGGGCTCCCAGAGCTGGGGCCCATTCCTCCCTCGGGAGCAGGGCAGCCTGGCAGGGGCCGCTCGCTCATTAGTCTAATGAGCAAGGGGGCGGGGCTTCCGGAAATAGGAGGCGGGCCCAGGCCCACAGCTGAACCCGCTCAAGTCAACGAGGGTGCGGGGCCAGGTGAGCCGCTGGAGGCCCTGAGGAGAACAAGGGGCGGGGCCGGGCGACCAGCCTGAAGTGCTGAGGTAAGGGGGAGAAAGTCTGGTGGGCAGGGACAAGGGTGACCCGCAGGCTCGCCTGCCGGCAGCAGAGACCTACGGAGTGGTTTGGGGCTTGGCGTGGAAGCCAGGTGACGAGAGGGATGCGGTCCAGGGAAGAGTGGTTTGGGGCGAGGGGCAACAACCGGAAGTGTTCCTGTTGGGAGGGCCCTGTGGCCCTGTGAAGGAGGACCCGGGTCGCCAGGGGCCGCAAATGCCCCACCTTTCTTAGCTCCTGACTGGAATCCAGCCAGAGGTTCCCTTGTCCTCAGGACAGGGCGTTCCTCGCCAATGTGTCAGAAAACCGACCCTCAGTGCCGGGCAAGCAGACCGGTAAATTCCTCTGGAGGGGCCCGGGTAGTGCCCCCAAAGTGGAAAGTGATTTTCCCCGACCTCACACAGCCCTCTCCCGGATGTCAAAGGCCATGGACAGGGCTGTGTGCGTCCCAGGCCTCTCCGAATGGGCTGCCCCTCCGTGGGAGCTACGGGGGGGGGGGGGGGGGGGGCCTCCCCTGAGGCTCCGGAGGCCTATGGCTGTCCTGAGCGCGGTTGGGGGAGGGTTGGCTGGACTGCCCGCTCTTGGGGACCAGGGAGGCACCCTGAGAGCAGAGGGCCACGTGCGGTTGGCGGATTTAGGCACCTGACAGGGCTCCCAGAGCTGGCGCCTATTCCTCCCTCAGGAGCAGGGCAGCCAGGCAGGGGCCGCTCGCTCATTAGTCTAATGAGCAAGGGGGCGGGGCTTCCGGAAATAGGAGGCGGGCCCAGGCCCACAGCTGAACCCGCTCAAGTCAACGAGGGGGCGGGGCCAGGTGAGCTGCTGGAGGCCCTGAGGACAACAAGGGGCGGGGCCGGGCGACCACCCTGAAGTGGTGAGGTAAGCGGGAGAAAGTCTGGTGGGCAGGGACAAGGGTGACCCGCAGGCCCGCCTGCCGGCAGCAGAGACCTACGGAATGGTTTGGGGCTTGGCGTGGAAGCCAGGAGACGAGCGGGATGCGGTCCAGGGAACAGTGGGTTGGGGCGAGGGGCAACAACCGGAAGTGTTCCTGTTGGGAGGGCCCTGTGGCCCTGTGAAGGAGGACCCGGGTCCCCTGGGGCCGCAAATGCCCCACCTTCCTGAGCTCCTGACTGGAATCCAGCCAGAGGTTCCCTTGTCCTCAGGACAGGGCGTTCCCCGCGAATGTGTCAGAAAACCGACCCTCAGTGCCGGGCAAGCAGACCGGTAATTTCCTCCGGAGGGGCCCGGGCAGTGCCCCCAAAGTGGAAAGTGATTTTCCCCGACCTCACACAGCTCTCTCCCGGATGTCAAAGGCCATGGACAGGGCTGTGTGCGTCCCAGGCCTCTCCGAATGGGCTGCCCCTACGTGGGAGCTATGGGGGGTTGGGCCTCCCCTGAGGCTACGGAGGCCTATGGCTGTCCTGAGCGCGGTTGGGGGAGGGTTGGCTGGACTGCCCGCTCTTGGGGACCAGGGAGGCACCCTGAGAGCAGAGGGCCACGTGCGGTCGGCGGATTTAGGCACCTGACAGGGCTCCCAGAGCTGGGGCCTATTCCTCCCTCAGGAGCAGGGCAGCCTGGCAGGGGCCGCTCGCTCATTAGTCTAATGAGCAAGGGGGCGGGGCTTCCGGAAATAGGAGGCGGGCCCAGGCCCACAGCTGAACCCGCTCAAGTCAACGAGGGGGCGGGGCCAGGTGAGCCGCTGGAGGCCCTGAGGAGAACAAGGGGCGGGGCCGGGCGACCAGCCTGAAGTGCTGAGGTAAGGGGGAGAAAGTCTGGTGGGCAGGGACAAGGGTGACCCGCAGGCTCGCCTGCCGGCAGCAGAGACCTACGGAGTGGTTTGGGGCTTGGCGTGGAAGCCAGGTGACGAGAGGGATGCGGTCCAGGGAAGAGTGGTTTGGGGCGAGGGGCAACAACCGGAAGTGTTCCTGTTGGGAGGGCCCTGTGGCCCTGTGAAGGAGGACCCGGGTCGCCAGGGGCCGCAAATGCCCCACCTTCCTTAGCTCCTGACTGGAATCCAGCCAGAGGTTCCCTTGTCCTCAGGACAGGGCGTTCCTCGCCAATGTGTCAGAAAACCGACCCTCAGTGCCCGGCAAGCAGACCGGTAAATTCCTCCGAGGGGCCCGGGCAGTGCCCCCAAAGTGGAAAGTGATTTTCCCCGACCTCACACAGCTCTCTCCCGGATGTCAAAGGCCATGGACAGGGCTGTGTGCGTCCCAGGCCTCTCCGAATGGGCTGCCCCTCCGTGGGAGCTACGGGGGGTTGGGCCTCCCCTGAGGCTCCGGAGGCCTATGGCTGTCCTGAGCGCGGTTGGGGGAGGGTTGGCTGGACTGCCCGCTCTTGGGGACCAGGGAGGCACCCTGAGAGCAGAGGGCCACGTGCGGTTGGCGGATTTAGGCACCTGACAGGGCTCCCAGAGCTGGCGCCTATTCCTCCCTCAGGAGCAGGGCAGCCTGGCAGGGCCGCTCGCTCATTAGTCTAATGAGCAAGGGGGCGGGGCTTCCGGAAATAGGAGGCGGGCCCAGGCCCACAGCTGAACCCGCTCAAGTCAACGAGGGGGCGGGGCCAGGTGAGCCGCTGGAGGCCCTGAGGACAACAAGCGGCGGGGCCGGGCGACCAGCCTGAAGTGGTGAGGTAAGCGGGAGAAAGTCTGGTGGGCAGGGACAAGGGTGACCCGCAGGCCCGCCTGCTGGCAGCAGAGACCTACGGAGTGGTTTGGGGCTTGGCGTGGAAGCCAGGTGACGAGCGGGATGCGGTCCAGGGAAGAGTGGGTTGGGGCGAGGGGCAACAACCGGAAGTGTTCCTGTTGGGAGGGCCCTGTGGCCCTGTGAAGGAGGACCCGGGTCGCCAGGGGCCGCAAATGCCCCACCTTTCTTAGCTCCTGACTGGAATCCAGCCAGAGGTTCCCTTGTCCTCAGGACAGGGCGTTCCTCGCCAATGTGTCAGAAAACCGACCCTCAGTGCCGGGCAAGCAGACCGGTAAATTCCTCTGGAGGGGCCCGGGTAGTGCCCCCAAAGTGGAAAGTGATTTTCCCCGACCTCACACAGCCCTCTCCCGGATGTCAAAGGCCATGGACAGGGCTGTGTGCGTCCCAGGCCTCTCCGAATGGGCTGCCCCTCCGTGGGAGCTACGGGGGGGGGGGGGGGGGGCCTCCCCTGAGGCTCCGGAGGCCTATGGCTGTCCTGAGCGCGGTTGGGGGAGGGTTGGCTGGACTGCCCGCTCTTGGGGACCAGGGAGGCACCCTGAGAGCAGAGGGCCACGTGCGGTTGGCGGATTTAGGCACCTGACAGGGCTCCCAGAGCTGGCGCCTATTCCTCCCTCAGGAGCAGGGCAGCCAGGCAGGGGCCGCTCGCTCATTAGTCTAATGAGCAAGGGGGCGGGGCTTCCGGAAATAGGAGGCGGGCCCAGGCCCACAGCTGAACCCGCTCAAGTCAACGAGGGGGCGGGGCCAGGTGAGCTGCTGGAGGCCCTGAGGACAACAAGGGGCGGGGCCGGGCGACCACCCTGAAGTGGTGAGGTAAGCGGGAGAAAGTCTGGTGGGCAGGGACAAGGGTGACCCGCAGGCCCGCCTGCCGGCAGCAGAGACCTACGGAATGGTTTGGGGCTTGGCGTGGAAGCCAGGAGACGAGCGGGATGCGGTCCAGGGAACAGTGGGTTGGGGCGAGGGGCAACAACCGGAAGTGTTCCTGTTGGGAGGGCCCTGTGGCCCTGTGAAGGAGGACCCGGGTCCCCTGGGGCCGCAAATGCCCCACCTTCCTGAGCTCCTGACTGGAATCCAGCCAGAGGTTCCCTTGTCCTCAGGACAGGGCGTTCCCCGCGAATGTGTCAGAAAACCGACCCTCAGTGCCGGGCAAGCAGACCGGTAATTTCCTCCGGAGGGGCCCGGGCAGTGCCCCCAAAGTGGAAAGTGATTTTCCCCGACCTCACACAGCTCTCTCCCGGATGTCAAAGGCCATGGACAGGGCTGTGTGCGTCCCAGGCCTCTCCGAATGGGCTGCCCCTACGTGGGAGCTATGGGGGGTTGGGCCTCCCCTGAGGCTACGGAGGCCTATGGCTGTCCTGAGCGCGGTTGGGGGAGGGTTGGCTGGACTGCCCGCTCTTGGGGACCAGGGAGGCACCCTGAGAGCAGAGGGCCACGTGCGGTCGGCGGATTTAGGCACCTGACAGGGCTCCCAGAGCTGGGGCCTATTCCTCCCTCAGGAGCAGGGCAGCCTGGCAGGGGCCGCTCGCTCATTAGTCTAATGAGCAAGGGGGCGGGGCTTCCGGAAATAGGAGGCGGGCCCAGGCCCACAGCTGAACCCGCTCAAGTCAACGAGGGGGCGGGGCCAGGTGAGCCGCTGGAGGCCCTGAGGACAACAAGGGGCGGGGCCGGGCGACCAGCCTGAAGTGGTGAGGTAAGCGGGAGAAAGTCTGGTGGGCAGGGACAAGGGTGACCCGCAGGCCCGCCTGCTGGCAGCAGAGACCTACGGAGTGGTCTGGGGCTTGGCGTGGAAGCCAGGTGACGAGCGGGATGCGGTCCAGGGAAGAGTGGGTTGGGGCGAGGGGCAACAACCGGAAGTGTTCCTGTTGGGAGGGCCCTGTGGCCCTGTGAATGAGGACCAGGGTCGCCGGGGGCCGAAAATGCCCCGCCTCCCTTAGCTCCTGACTGGAATCCAGCATGAGGTTCCCTTGTCCTCAGGACAGGGCGTTCCCCGCAAATGTGTCAGAAAACCGACCCTCAGTGCCGGGCAAGCAGACCGGTAAATTCCTCCGGAGGGGCCCGGGCAGTGCCCCCAAAGTGGAAAGTGATTTTCCCCGACCTCACACAGCCCTCTCCCGGATGTCAAAGGCCATGGACAGGGCTGTGTGCGTCCCAGGCCTCTCCGCTGTGAGCTGCCCCTCGGGGGGAGCTACGGGGGGCTGGGCCTCCCCTGAGGCTACGGAGGCCTATGGCTGTCCTGAGCGCGGTTGGGGGAGGGCTGGCTGGACTGCCCGCTCTTGGGGACCAGGGAGGCACCCTGAGAGCTGAGGGCCACGTGCGGTTCGCGGATTTTGGCACCTGACAGGGCTCCCAGAGCTGGGGCCCATTCCTCCCTCGGGAGCAGGGCAGCCTGGCAGGGGCCGCTCGCTCATTAGTCTAATGAGCAAGGGGGCGGGGCTTCCGGAAATAGGAGGCGGGCCCAGGCCCACAGCTGAACCCGCTCAAGTCAACGAGGGGGCGGGGCCAGGTGAGCCGCTGGAGGCCCTGAGGAGAACAAGGGGCGGGGCCGGGCGACCAGCCTGAAGTGCTGAGGTAAGGGGGAGAAAGTCTGGTGGGCAGGGACAAGGGTGACCCGCAGGCTCGCCTGCCGGCAGCAGAGACCTACGGAGTGGTTTGGGGCTTGGCGTGGAAGCCAGGTGACGAGAGGGATGCGGTCCAGGGAAGAGTGGTTTGGGGCGAGGGGCAACAACCGGAAGTGTTCCTGTTGGGAGGGCCCTGTGGCCCTGTGAAGGAGGACCCGGGTCGCCAGGGGCCGCAAATGCCCCACCTTCCTTAGCTCCTGACTGGAATCCAGCCAGAGGTTCCCTTGTCCTCAGGACAGGGCGTTCCTCGCCAATGTGTCAGAAAACCGACCCTCAGTGCCCGGCAAGCAGACCGGTAAATTCCTCCGAGGGGCCCGGGCAGTGCCCCCAAAGTGGAAAGTGATTTTCCCCGACCTCACACAGCTCTCTCCCGGATGTCAAAGGCCATGGACAGGGCTGTGTGCGTCCCAGGCCTCTCCGAATGGGCTGCCCCTCCGTGGGAGCTACGGGGGGTTGGGCCTCCCCTGAGGCTCCGGAGGCCTATGGCTGTCCTGAGCGCGGTTGGGGGAGGGTTGGCTGGACTGCCCGCTCTTGGGGACCAGGGAGGCACCCTGAGAGCAGAGGGCCACGTGCGGTTGGCGGATTTAGGCACCTGACAGGGCTCCCAGAGCTGGCGCCTATTCCTCCCTCAGGAGCAGGGCAGCCTGGCAGGGCCGCTCGCTCATTAGTCTAATGAGCAAGGGGGCGGGGCTTCCGGAAATAGGAGGCGGGCCCAGGCCCACAGCTGAACCCGCTCAAGTCAACGAGGGGGCGGGGCCAGGTGAGCCGCTGGAGGCCCTGAGGACAACAAGCGGCGGGGCCGGGCGACCAGCCTGAAGTGGTGAGGTAAGCGGGAGAAAGTCTGGTGGGCAGGGACAAGGGTGACCCGCAGGCCCGCCTGCCGGCAGCAGAGACCTACGGAGTGGTTTGGGGCTTGGCGTGGAAGCCAGGTGACGAGCGGGATGCGGTCCAGGGAAGAGTGGGTTGGGGCGAGGGGCAACAACCGGAAGTGTTCCTGTTGGGAGGGCCCTGTGGCCCTGTGAAGGAGGACCCGGGTCGCCAGGGGCCGCAAATGCCCCACCTTTCTTAGCTCCTGACTGGAATCCAGCCAGAGGTTCCCTTGTCCTCAGGACAGGGCGTTCCTCGCCAATGTGTCAGAAAACCGACCCTCAGTGCCGGGCAAGCAGACCGGTAAATTCCTCTGGAGGGGCCCGGGTAGTGCCCCCAAAGTGGAAAGTGATTTTCCCCGACCTCACACAGCCCTCTCCCGGATGTCAAAGGCCATGGACAGGGCTGTGTGCGTCCCAGGCCTCTCCGAATGGGCTGCCCCTCCGTGGGAGCTACGGGGGGGGGGGGGGGGGGGGGCCTCCCCTGAGGCTCCGGAGGCCTATGGCTGTCCTGAGCGCGGTTGGGGGAGGGTTGGCTGGACTGCCCGCTCTTGGGGACCAGGGAGGCACCCTGAGAGCAGAGGGCCACGTGCGGTTGGCGGATTTAGGCACCTGACAGGGCTCCCAGAGCTGGCGCCTATTCCTCCCTCAGGAGCAGGGCAGCCAGGCAGGGGCCGCTCGCTCATTAGTCTAATGAGCAAGGGGGCGGGGCTTCCGGAAATAGGAGGCGGGCCCAGGCCCACAGCTGAACCCGCTCAAGTCAACGAGGGGGCGGGGCCAGGTGAGCTGCTGGAGGCCCTGAGGACAACAAGGGGCGGGGCCGGGCGACCACCCTGAAGTGGTGAGGTAAGCGGGAGAAAGTCTGGTGGGCAGGGACAAGGGTGACCCGCAGGCCCGCCTGCCGGCAGCAGAGACCTACGGAATGGTTTGGGGCTTGGCGTGGAAGCCAGGAGACGAGCGGGATGCGGTCCAGGGAACAGTGGGTTGGGGCGAGGGGCAACAACCGGAAGTGTTCCTGTTGGGAGGGCCCTGTGGCCCTGTGAAGGAGGACCCGGGTCCCCTGGGGCCGCAAATGCCCCACCTTCCTGAGCTCCTGACTGGAATCCAGCCAGAGGTTCCCTTGTCCTCAGGACAGGGCGTTCCCCGCGAATGTGTCAGAAAACCGACCCTCAGTGCCGGGCAAGCAGACCGGTAATTTCCTCCGGAGGGGCCCGGGCAGTGCCCCCAAAGTGGAAAGTGATTTTCCCCGACCTCACACAGCTCTCTCCCGGATGTCAAAGGCCATGGACAGGGCTGTGTGCGTCCCAGGCCTCTCCGAATGGGCTGCCCCTACGTGGGAGCTATGGGGGGTTGGGCCTCCCCTGAGGCTACGGAGGCCTATGGCTGTCCTGAGCGCGGTTGGGGGAGGGTTGGCTGGACTGCCCGCTCTTGGGGACCAGGGAGGCACCCTGAGAGCAGAGGGCCACGTGCGGTCGGCGGATTTAGGCACCTGACAGGGCTCCCAGAGCTGGGGCCTATTCCTCCCTCAGGAGCAGGGCAGCCTGGCAGGGGCCGCTCGCTCATTAGTCTAATGAGCAAGGGGGCGGGGCTTCCGGAAATAGGAGGCGGGCCCAGGCCCACAGCTGAACCCGCTCAAGTCAACGAGGGGGCGGGGCCAGGTGAGCCGCTGGAGGCCCTGAGGAGAACAAGGGGCGGGGCCGGGCGACCAGCCTGAAGTGCTGAGGTAAGGGGGAGAAAGTCTGGTGGGCAGGGACAAGGGTGACCCGCAGGCTCGCCTGCCGGCAGCAGAGACCTACGGAGTGGTTTGGGGCTTGGCGTGGAAGCCAGGTGACGAGAGGGATGCGGTCCAGGGAAGAGTGGTTTGGGGCGAGGGGCAACAACCGGAAGTGTTCCTGTTGGGAGGGCCCTGTGGCCCTGTGAAGGAGGACCCGGGTCGCCAGGGGCCGCAAATGCCCCACCTTCCTTAGCTCCTGACTGGAATCCAGCCAGAGGTTCCCTTGTCCTCAGGACAGGGCGTTCCTCGCCAATGTGTCAGAAAACCGACCCTCAGTGCCCGGCAAGCAGACCGGTAAATTCCTCCGAGGGGCCCGGGCAGTGCCCCCAAAGTGGAAAGTGATTTTCCCCGACCTCACACAGCTCTCTCCCGGATGTCAAAGGCCATGGACAGGGCTGTGTGCGTCCCAGGCCTCTCCGAATGGGCTGCCCCTCCGTGGGAGCTACGGGGGGTTGGGCCTCCCCTGAGGCTCCGGAGGCCTATGGCTGTCCTGAGCGCGGTTGGGGGAGGGTTGGCTGGACTGCCCGCTCTTGGGGACCAGGGAGGCACCCTGAGAGCAGAGGGCCACGTGCGGTTGGCGGATTTAGGCACCTGACAGGGCTCCCAGAGCTGGCGCCTATTCCTCCCTCAGGAGCAGGGCAGCCTGGCAGGGCCGCTCGCTCATTAGTCTAATGAGCAAGGGGGCGGGGCTTCCGGAAATAGGAGGCGGGCCCAGGCCCACAGCTGAACCCGCTCAAGTCAACGAGGGGGCGGGGCCAGGTGAGCCGCTGGAGGCCCTGAGGACAACAAGCGGCGGGGCCGGGCGACCAGCCTGAAGTGGTGAGGTAAGCGGGAGAAAGTCTGGTGGGCAGGGACAAGGGTGACCCGCAGGCCCGCCTGCTGGCAGCAGAGACCTACGGAGTGGTTTGGGGCTTGGCGTGGAAGCCAGGTGACGAGCGGGATGCGGTCCAGGGAAGAGTGGGTTGGGGCGAGGGGCAACAACCGGAAGTGTTCCTGTTGGGAGGGCCCTGTGGCCCTGTGAAGGAGGACCCGGGTCGCCAGGGGCCGCAAATGCCCCACCTTTCTTAGCTCCTGACTGGAATCCAGCCAGAGGTTCCCTTGTCCTCAGGACAGGGCGTTCCTCGCCAATGTGTCAGAAAACCGACCCTCAGTGCCGGGCAAGCAGACCGGTAAATTCCTCTGGAGGGGCCCGGGTAGTGCCCCCAAAGTGGAAAGTGATTTTCCCCGACCTCACACAGCCCTCTCCCGGATGTCAAAGGCCATGGACAGGGCTGTGTGCGTCCCAGGCCTCTCCGAATGGGCTGCCCCTCCGTGGGAGCTACGGGGGGGGGGGGGGGGGGGGGCCTCCCCTGAGGCTCCGGAGGCCTATGGCTGTCCTGAGCGCGGTTGGGGGAGGGTTGGCTGGACTGCCCGCTCTTGGGGACCAGGGAGGCACCCTGAGAGCAGAGGGCCACGTGCGGTTGGCGGATTTAGGCACCTGACAGGGCTCCCAGAGCTGGCGCCTATTCCTCCCTCAGGAGCAGGGCAGCCAGGCAGGGGCCGCTCGCTCATTAGTCTAATGAGCAAGGGGGCGGGGCTTCCGGAAATAGGAGGCGGGCCCAGGCCCACAGCTGAACCCGCTCAAGTCAACGAGGGGGCGGGGCCAGGTGAGCTGCTGGAGGCCCTGAGGACAACAAGGGGCGGGGCCGGGCGACCACCCTGAAGTGGTGAGGTAAGCGGGAGAAAGTCTGGTGGGCAGGGACAAGGGTGACCCGCAGGCCCGCCTGCCGGCAGCAGAGACCTACGGAATGGTTTGGGGCTTGGCGTGGAAGCCAGGAGACGAGCGGGATGCGGTCCAGGGAACAGTGGGTTGGGGCGAGGGGCAACAACCGGAAGTGTTCCTGTTGGGAGGGCCCTGTGGCCCTGTGAAGGAGGACCCGGGTCCCCTGGGGCCGCAAATGCCCCACCTTCCTGAGCTCCTGACTGGAATCCAGCCAGAGGTTCCCTTGTCCTCAGGACAGGGCGTTCCCCGCGAATGTGTCAGAAAACCGACCCTCAGTGCCGGGCAAGCAGACCGGTAATTTCCTCCGGAGGGGCCCGGGCAGTGCCCCCAAAGTGGAAAGTGATTTTCCCCGACCTCACACAGCTCTCTCCCGGATGTCAAAGGCCATGGACAGGGCTGTGTGCGTCCCAGGCCTCTCCGAATGGGCTGCCCCTACGTGGGAGCTATGGGGGGTTGGGCCTCCCCTGAGGCTACGGAGGCCTATGGCTGTCCTGAGCGCGGTTGGGGGAGGGTTGGCTGGACTGCCCGCTCTTGGGGACCAGGGAGGCACCCTGAGAGCAGAGGGCCACGTGCGGTCGGCGGATTTAGGCACCTGACAGGGCTCCCAGAGCTGGGGCCTATTCCTCCCTCAGGAGCAGGGCAGCCTGGCAGGGGCCGCTCGCTCATTAGTCTAATGAGCAAGGGGGCGGGGCTTCCGGAAATAGGAGGCGGGCCCAGGCCCACAGCTGAACCCGCTCAAGTCAACGAGGGGGCGGGGCCAGGTGAGCCGCTGGAGGCCCTGAGGAGAACAAGGGGCGGGGCCGGGCGACCAGCCTGAAGTGCTGAGGTAAGGGGGAGAAAGTCTGGTGGGCAGGGACAAGGGTGACCCGCAGGCTCGCCTGCCGGCAGCAGAGACCTACGGAGTGGTTTGGGGCTTGGCGTGGAAGCCAGGTGACGAGAGGGATGCGGTCCAGGGAAGAGTGGTTTGGGGCGAGGGGCAACAACCGGAAGTGTTCCTGTTGGGAGGGCCCTGTGGCCCTGTGAAGGAGGACCCGGGTCGCCAGGGGCCGCAAATGCCCCACCTTCCTTAGCTCCTGACTGGAATCCAGCCAGAGGTTCCCTTGTCCTCAGGACAGGGCGTTCCTCGCCAATGTGTCAGAAAACCGACCCTCAGTGCCCGGCAAGCAGACCGGTAAATTCCTCCGAGGGGCCCGGGCAGTGCCCCCAAAGTGGAAAGTGATTTTCCCCGACCTCACACAGCTCTCTCCCGGATGTCAAAGGCCATGGACAGGGCTGTGTGCGTCCCAGGCCTCTCCGAATGGGCTGCCCCTCCGTGGGAGCTACGGGGGGTTGGGCCTCCCCTGAGGCTCCGGAGGCCTATGGCTGTCCTGAGCGCGGTTGGGGGAGGGTTGGCTGGACTGCCCGCTCTTGGGGACCAGGGAGGCACCCTGAGAGCAGAGGGCCACGTGCGGTTGGCGGATTTAGGCACCTGACAGGGCTCCCAGAGCTGGCGCCTATTCCTCCCTCAGGAGCAGGGCAGCCTGGCAGGGCCGCTCGCTCATTAGTCTAATGAGCAAGGGGGCGGGGCTTCCGGAAATAGGAGGCGGGCCCAGGCCCACAGCTGAACCCGCTCAAGTCAACGAGGGGGCGGGGCCAGGTGAGCCGCTGGAGGCCCTGAGGACAACAAGCGGCGGGGCCGGGCGACCAGCCTGAAGTGGTGAGGTAAGCGGGAGAAAGTCTGGTGGGCAGGGACAAGGGTGACCCGCAGGCCCGCCTGCTGGCAGCAGAGACCTACGGAGTGGTTTGGGGCTTGGCGTGGAAGCCAGGTGACGAGCGGGATGCGGTCCAGGGAAGAGTGGGTTGGGGCGAGGGGCAACAACCGGAAGTGTTCCTGTTGGGAGGGCCCTGTGGCCCTGTGAAGGAGGACCCGGGTCGCCAGGGGCCGCAAATGCCCCACCTTTCTTAGCTCCTGACTGGAATCCAGCCAGAGGTTCCCTTGTCCTCAGGACAGGGCGTTCCTCGCCAATGTGTCAGAAAACCGACCCTCAGTGCCGGGCAAGCAGACCGGTAAATTCCTCTGGAGGGGCCCGGGTAGTGCCCCCAAAGTGGAAAGTGATTTTCCCCGACCTCACACAGCCCTCTCCCGGATGTCAAAGGCCATGGACAGGGCTGTGTGCGTCCCAGGCCTCTCCGAATGGGCTGCCCCTCCGTGGGAGCTACGGGGGGGGGGGGGGGGGGCCTCCCCTGAGGCTCCGGAGGCCTATGGCTGTCCTGAGCGCGGTTGGGGGAGGGTTGGCTGGACTGCCCGCTCTTGGGGACCAGGGAGGCACCCTGAGAGCAGAGGGCCACGTGCGGTCGGCGGATTTAGGCACCTGACAGGGCTCCCAGAGCTGGGGCCTATTCCTCCCTCAGGAGCAGGGCAGCCTGGCAGGGGCCGCTCGCTCATTAGTCTAATGAGCAAGGGGGCGGGGCTTCCGGAAATAGGAGGCGGGCCCAGGCCCACAGCTGAACCCGCTCAAGTCAACGAGGGGGCGGGGCCAGGTGAGCCGCTGGAGGCCCTGAGGACAACAAGGGGCGGGGCCGGGCGACCAGCCTGAAGTGGTGAGGTAAGCGGGAGAAAGTCTGGTGGGCAGGGACAAGAGTGACCCGCAGGCCCGCCTGCTGGCAGCAGAGACCTACGGAGTGGTCTGGGGCTTGGCGTGGAAGCCAGGTGACGAGCGGGATGCGGTCCAGGGAAGAGTGGGTTGGGGCGAGGGGCAACAACCGGAAGTGTTCCTGTTGGGAGGGCCCTGTGGCCCTGTGAATGAGGACCAGGGTCGCCGGGGGCCGAAAATGCCCCGCCTCCCTTAGCTCCTGACTGGAATCCAGCATGAGGTTCCCTTGTCCTCAGGACAGGGCGTTCCCCGCAAATGTGTCAGAAAACCGACCCTCAGTGCCGGGCAAGCAGACCGGTAAATTCCTCCGGAGGGGCCCGGGCAGTGCCCCCAAAGTGGAAAGTGATTTTCCCCGACCTCACACAGCCCTCTCCCGGATGTCAAAGGCCATGGACAGGGCTGTGTGCGTCCCAGGCCTCTCCGCTGTGAGCTGCCCCTCGGGGGGAGCTACGGGGGGCTGGGCCTCCCCTGAGGCTACGGAGGCCTATGGCTGTCCTGAGCGCGGTTGGGGGAGGGCTGGCTGGACTGCCCGCTCTTGGGGACCAGGGAGGCACCCTGAGAGCTGAGGGCCACGTGCGGTTCGCGGATTTTGGCACCTGACAGGGCTCCCAGAGCTGGGGCCCATTCCTCCCTCGGGAGCAGGGCAGCCTGGCAGGGGCCGCTCGCTCATTAGTCTAATGAGCAAGGGGGCGGGGCTTCCGGAAATAGGAGGCGGGCCCAGGCCCACAGCTGAACCCGCTCAAGTCAACGAGGGTGCGGGGCCAGGTGAGCCGCTGGAGGCCCTGAGGAGAACAAGGGGCGGGGCCGGGCGACCAGCCTGAAGTGCTGAGGTAAGGGGGAGAAAGTCTGGTGGGCAGGGACAAGGGTGACCCGCAGGCTCGCCTGCCGGCAGCAGAGACCTACGGAGTGGTTTGGGGCTTGGCGTGGAAGCCAGGTGACGAGAGGGATGCGGTCCAGGGAAGAGTGGTTTGGGGCGAGGGGCAACAACCGGAAGTGTTCCTGTTGGGAGGGCCCTGTGGCCCTGTGAAGGAGGACCCGGGTCGCCAGGGGCCGCAAATGCCCCACCTTCCTTAGCTCCTGACTGGAATCCAGCCAGAGGTTCCCTTGTCCTCAGGACAGGGCGTTCCTCGCCAATGTGTCAGAAAACCGACCCTCAGTGCCCGGCAAGCAGACCGGTAAATTCCTCCGAGGGGCCCGGGCAGTGCCCCCAAAGTGGAAAGTGATTTTCCCCGACCTCACACAGCTCTCTCCCGGATGTCAAAGGCCATGGACAGGGCTGTGTGCGTCCCAGGCCTCTCCGAATGGGCTGCCCCTCCGTGGGAGCTACGGGGGGTTGGGCCTCCCCTGAGGCTCCGGAGGCCTATGGCTGTCCTGAGCGCGGTTGGGGGAGGGTTGGCTGGACTGCCCGCTCTTGGGGACCAGGGAGGCACCCTGAGAGCAGAGGGCCACGTGCGGTTGGCGGATTTAGGCACCTGACAGGGCTCCCAGAGCTGGCGCCTATTCCTCCCTCAGGAGCAGGGCAGCCTGGCAGGGCCGCTCGCTCATTAGTCTAATGAGCAAGGGGGCGGGGCTTCCGGAAATAGGAGGCGGGCCCAGGCCCACAGCTGAACCCGCTCAAGTCAACGAGGGGGCGGGGCCAGGTGAGCCGCTGGAGGCCCTGAGGACAACAAGCGGCGGGGCCGGGCGACCAGCCTGAAGTGGTGAGGTAAGCGGGAGAAAGTCTGGTGGGCAGGGACAAGGGTGACCCGCAGGCCCGCCTGCTGGCAGCAGAGACCTACGGAGTGGTTTGGGGCTTGGCGTGGAAGCCAGGTGACGAGCGGGATGCGGTCCAGGGAAGAGTGGGTTGGGGCGAGGGGCAACAACCGGAAGTGTTCCTGTTGGGAGGGCCCTGTGGCCCTGTGAAGGAGGACCCGGGTCGCCAGGGGCCGCAAATGCCCCACCTTTCTTAGCTCCTGACTGGAATCCAGCCAGAGGTTCCCTTGTCCTCAGGACAGGGCGTTCCTCGCCAATGTGTCAGAAAACCGACCCTCAGTGCCGGGCAAGCAGACCGGTAAATTCCTCTGGAGGGGCCCGGGTAGTGCCCCCAAAGTGGAAAGTGATTTTCCCCGACCTCACACAGCCCTCTCCCGGATGTCAAAGGCCATGGACAGGGCTGTGTGCGTCCCAGGCCTCTCCGAATGGGCTGCCCCTCCGTGGGAGCTACGGGGGGGGGGGGGGGGGGGGGCCTCCCCTGAGGCTCCGGAGGCCTATGGCTGTCCTGAGCGCGGTTGGGGGAGGGTTGGCTGGACTGCCCGCTCTTGGGGACCAGGGAGGCACCCTGAGAGCAGAGGGCCACGTGCGGTTGGCGGATTTAGGCACCTGACAGGGCTCCCAGAGCTGGCGCCTATTCCTCCCTCAGGAGCAGGGCAGCCAGGCAGGGGCCGCTCGCTCATTAGTCTAATGAGCAAGGGGGCGGGGCTTCCGGAAATAGGAGGCGGGCCCAGGCCCACAGCTGAACCCGCTCAAGTCAACGAGGGGGCGGGGCCAGGTGAGCTGCTGGAGGCCCTGAGGACAACAAGGGGCGGGGCCGGGCGACCACCCTGAAGTGGTGAGGTAAGCGGGAGAAAGTCTGGTGGGCAGGGACAAGGGTGACCCGCAGGCCCGCCTGCCGGCAGCAGAGACCTACGGAATGGTTTGGGGCTTGGCGTGGAAGCCAGGAGACGAGCGGGATGCGGTCCAGGGAACAGTGGGTTGGGGCGAGGGGCAACAACCGGAAGTGTTCCTGTTGGGAGGGCCCTGTGGCCCTGTGAAGGAGGACCCGGGTCCCCTGGGGCCGCAAATGCCCCACCTTCCTGAGCTCCTGACTGGAATCCAGCCAGAGGTTCCCTTGTCCTCAGGACAGGGCGTTCCCCGCGAATGTGTCAGAAAACCGACCCTCAGTGCCGGGCAAGCAGACCGGTAATTTCCTCCGGAGGGGCCCGGGCAGTGCCCCCAAAGTGGAAAGTGATTTTCCCCGACCTCACACAGCTCTCTCCCGGATGTCAAAGGCCATGGACAGGGCTGTGTGCGTCCCAGGCCTCTCCGAATGGGCTGCCCCTACGTGGGAGCTATGGGGGGTTGGGCCTCCCCTGAGGCTACGGAGGCCTATGGCTGTCCTGAGCGCGGTTGGGGGAGGGTTGGCTGGACTGCCCGCTCTTGGGGACCAGGGAGGCACCCTGAGAGCAGAGGGCCACGTGCGGTCGGCGGATTTAGGCACCTGACAGGGCTCCCAGAGCTGGGGCCTATTCCTCCCTCAGGAGCAGGGCAGCCTGGCAGGGGCCGCTCGCTCATTAGTCTAATGAGCAAGGGGGCGGGGCTTCCGGAAATAGGAGGCGGGCCCAGGCCCACAGCTGAACCCGCTCAAGTCAACGAGGGGGCGGGGCCAGGTGAGCCGCTGGAGGCCCTGAGGAGAACAAGGGGCGGGGCCGGGCGACCAGCCTGAAGTGCTGAGGTAAGGGGGAGAAAGTCTGGTGGGCAGGGACAAGGGTGACCCGCAGGCTCGCCTGCCGGCAGCAGAGACCTACGGAGTGGTTTGGGGCTTGGCGTGGAAGCCAGGTGACGAGAGGGATGCGGTCCAGGGAAGAGTGGTTTGGGGCGAGGGGCAACAACCGGAAGTGTTCCTGTTGGGAGGGCCCTGTGGCCCTGTGAAGGAGGACCCGGGTCGCCAGGGGCCGCAAATGCCCCACCTTCCTTAGCTCCTGACTGGAATCCAGCCAGAGGTTCCCTTGTCCTCAGGACAGGGCGTTCCTCGCCAATGTGTCAGAAAACCGACCCTCAGTGCCCGGCAAGCAGACCGGTAAATTCCTCCGAGGGGCCCGGGCAGTGCCCCCAAAGTGGAAAGTGATTTTCCCCGACCTCACACAGCTCTCTCCCGGATGTCAAAGGCCATGGACAGGGCTGTGTGCGTCCCAGGCCTCTCCGAATGGGCTGCCCCTCCGTGGGAGCTACGGGGGGTTGGGCCTCCCCTGAGGCTCCGGAGGCCTATGGCTGTCCTGAGCGCGGTTGGGGGAGGGTTGGCTGGACTGCCCGCTCTTGGGGACCAGGGAGGCACCCTGAGAGCAGAGGGCCACGTGCGGTTGGCGGATTTAGGCACCTGACAGGGCTCCCAGAGCTGGCGCCTATTCCTCCCTCAGGAGCAGGGCAGCCTGGCAGGGCCGCTCGCTCATTAGTCTAATGAGCAAGGGGGCGGGGCTTCCGGAAATAGGAGGCGGGCCCAGGCCCACAGCTGAACCCGCTCAAGTCAACGAGGGGGCGGGGCCAGGTGAGCCGCTGGAGGCCCTGAGGACAACAAGCGGCGGGGCCGGGCGACCAGCCTGAAGTGGTGAGGTAAGCGGGAGAAAGTCTGGTGGGCAGGGACAAGGGTGACCCGCAGGCCCGCCTGCTGGCAGCAGAGACCTACGGAGTGGTTTGGGGCTTGGCGTGGAAGCCAGGTGACGAGCGGGATGCGGTCCAGGGAAGAGTGGGTTGGGGCGAGGGGCAACAACCGGAAGTGTTCCTGTTGGGAGGGCCCTGTGGCCCTGTGAAGGAGGACCCGGGTCGCCAGGGGCCGCAAATGCCCCACCTTTCTTAGCTCCTGACTGGAATCCAGCCAGAGGTTCCCTTGTCCTCAGGACAGGGCGTTCCTCGCCAATGTGTCAGAAAACCGACCCTCAGTGCCGGGCAAGCAGACCGGTAAATTCCTCTGGAGGGGCCCGGGTAGTGCCCCCAAAGTGGAAAGTGATTTTCCCCGACCTCACACAGCCCTCTCCCGGATGTCAAAGGCCATGGACAGGGCTGTGTGCGTCCCAGGCCTCTCCGAATGGGCTGCCCCTCCGTGGGAGCTACGGGGGGGGGGGGGGGGGGGGCCTCCCCTGAGGCTCCGGAGGCCTATGGCTGTCCTGAGCGCGGTTGGGGGAGGGTTGGCTGGACTGCCCGCTCTTGGGGACCAGGGAGGCACCCTGAGAGCAGAGGGCCACGTGCGGTTGGCGGATTTAGGCACCTGACAGGGCTCCCAGAGCTGGCGCCTATTCCTCCCTCAGGAGCAGGGCAGCCAGGCAGGGGCCGCTCGCTCATTAGTCTAATGAGCAAGGGGGCGGGGCTTCCGGAAATAGGAGGCGGGCCCAGGCCCACAGCTGAACCCGCTCAAGTCAACGAGGGGGCGGGGCCAGGTGAGCTGCTGGAGGCCCTGAGGACAACAAGGGGCGGGGCCGGGCGACCACCCTGAAGTGGTGAGGTAAGCGGGAGAAAGTCTGGTGGGCAGGGACAAGGGTGACCCGCAGGCCCGCCTGCCGGCAGCAGAGACCTACGGAATGGTTTGGGGCTTGGCGTGGAAGCCAGGAGACGAGCGGGATGCGGTCCAGGGAACAGTGGGTTGGGGCGAGGGGCAACAACCGGAAGTGTTCCTGTTGGGAGGGCCCTGTGGCCCTGTGAAGGAGGACCCGGGTCCCCTGGGGCCGCAAATGCCCCACCTTCCTGAGCTCCTGACTGGAATCCAGCCAGAGGTTCCCTTGTCCTCAGGACAGGGCGTTCCCCGCGAATGTGTCAGAAAACCGACCCTCAGTGCCGGGCAAGCAGACCGGTAATTTCCTCCGGAGGGGCCCGGGCAGTGCCCCCAAAGTGGAAAGTGATTTTCCCCGACCTCACACAGCTCTCTCCCGGATGTCAAAGGCCATGGACAGGGCTGTGTGCGTCCCAGGCCTCTCCGAATGGGCTGCCCCTACGTGGGAGCTATGGGGGGTTGGGCCTCCCCTGAGGCTACGGAGGCCTATGGCTGTCCTGAGCGCGGTTGGGGGAGGGTTGGCTGGACTGCCCGCTCTTGGGGACCAGGGAGGCACCCTGAGAGCAGAGGGCCACGTGCGGTCGGCGGATTTAGGCACCTGACAGGGCTCCCAGAGCTGGGGCCTATTCCTCCCTCAGGAGCAGGGCAGCCTGGCAGGGGCCGCTCGCTCATTAGTCTAATGAGCAAGGGGGCGGGGCTTCCGGAAATAGGAGGCGGGCCCAGGCCCACAGCTGAACCCGCTCAAGTCAACGAGGGGGCGGGGCCAGGTGAGCCGCTGGAGGCCCTGAGGACAACAAGGGGCGGGGCCGGGCGACCAGCCTGAAGTGGTGAGGTAAGCGGGAGAAAGTCTGGTGGGCAGGGACAAGAGTGACCCGCAGGCCCGCCTGCTGGCAGCAGAGACCTACGGAGTGGTCTGGGGCTTGGCGTGGAAGCCAGGTGACGAGCGGGATGCGGTCCAGGGAAGAGTGGGTTGGGGCGAGGGGCAACAACCGGAAGTGTTCCTGTTGGGAGGGCCCTGTGGCCCTGTGAATGAGGACCAGGGTCGCCGGGGGCCGAAAATGCCCCGCCTCCCTTAGCTCCTGACTGGAATCCAGCATGAGGTTCCCTTGTCCTCAGGACAGGGCGTTCCCCGCAAATGTGTCAGAAAACCGACCCTCAGTGCCGGGCAAGCAGACCGGTAAATTCCTCCGGAGGGGCCCGGGCAGTGCCCCCAAAGTGGAAAGTGATTTTCCCCGACCTCACACAGCCCTCTCCCGGATGTCAAAGGCCATGGACATGGCTGTGTGCGTCCCAGGCCTCTCCGCTGTGAGCTGCCCCTCGGGGGGAGCTACGGGGGGCTGGGCCTCCCCTGAGGCTACGGAGGCCTATGGCTGTCCTGAGCGCGGTTCGGGGAGGGCTGGCTGGACTGCCCGCTCTTGGGGACCAGGGAGGCACCCTGAGAGCTGAGGGCCACGTGCGGTTCGCGGATTTTGGCACCTGACAGGGCTCCCAGAGCTGGGGCCCATTCCTCCCTCGGGAGCAGGGCAGCCTGGCAGGGGCCGCTCGCTCATTAGTCTAATGAGCAAGGGGGCGGGGCTTCCGGAAATAGGAGGCGGGCCCAGGCCCACAGCTGAACCCGCTCAAGTCAACGAGGGGGCGGGGCCAGGTGAGCCGCTGGAGGCCCTGAGGAGAACAAGGGGCGGGGCCGGGCGACCAGCCTGAAGTGCTGAGGTAAGGGGGAGAAAGTCTGGTGGGCAGGGACAAGGGTGACCCGCAGGCTCGCCTGCCGGCAGCAGAGACCTACGGAGTGGTTTGGGGCTTGGCGTGGAAGCCAGGTGACGAGAGGGATGCGGTCCAGGGAAGAGTGGTTTGGGGCGAGGGGCAACAACCGGAAGTGTTCCTGTTGGGAGGGCCCTGTGGCCCTGTGAAGGAGGACCCGGGTCGCCAGGGGCCGCAAATGCCCCACCTTCCTTAGCTCCTGACTGGAATCCAGCCAGAGGTTCCCTTGTCCTCAGGACAGGGCGTTCCTCGCCAATGTGTCAGAAAACCGACCCTCAGTGCCCGGCAAGCAGACCGGTAAATTGCTCCGAGGGGCCCGGGCAGTGCCCCCAAAGTGAAAAGTGATTTTCCCCGACCTCACACAGCTCTCTCCCGGATGTCAAAGGCCATGGACAGGGCTGTGTGCGTCCCAGGCCTCTCCGAATGGGCTGCCCCTACGTGGGAGCTACGGGGGGTTGGGCCTCCCCTGAGGCTACGGAGGCCTATGGCTGTCCTGAGCGCGGTTGGGGGAGGGTTGGCTGGACTGCCCGCTCTTGGGGACCAGGGAAGCACCCTGAGAGCTGAGGGCCACGTGCGGTTGGCGGATTTAGGCACCTCACAGGGCTCCCAGAGCTGGCGCCTATTCCTCCCTCAGGAGCAGGGCAGCCTGGCAGGGCCGCTCGCTCATTAGTCTAATGAGCAAGGGGGCGGGGCTTCCGGAAATAGGAGGCGGGCCCAGGCCCACAGCTGAACCCGCTCAAGTCAACGAGGGGGCGGGGCCAGGTGAGCCGCTGGAGGCCCTGAGGACAACAAGGAGCGGGTCCGGGCGACCAGCCTGAAGTGGTGAGGTAAGCGGGAGAAAGTATGGTGGGCAGGGACAAGGGTGACCCACAGGCCCGCCTGCAGGCAGCAGAGACCTACGGAATGGTTTGGGGCTTCGCGTGGAAGCCAGGTGACGAGCGGGATGCGGTCCAGGGAAGAGTGGTTTGGGGCGAGGGGCAACAACCGGAAGTGTTCCTGTTGGGAGGGCCCTGTGGCCCTGTGAATGAGGACCAGGGTCGCCGGGGGCCGAAAATGCCCCGCCTCCCTTAGCTCCTGACTGGAATCCAGCAAGAGGTTCCCTTGTCCTCAGGACAGGGCGTTCCCCGCAAATGTGTCAGAAAACCGACCCTCAGTGCCGGGCAAGCAGACCGGTAAATTCCTCTGGAGGGGCCCGGGTAGTGCCCCCAAAGTGGAAAGTGATTTTCCCCGACCTCACACAGCCCTCTCCCAGATGTCAAAGGCCATGGACAGGGCTGTGTGCGTCCCAGGCCTCTCCGAATGGGCTGCCCCTACTTGGGAGCTATGGGGGGTTGGGCCTCCCCTGAGGCTACGGAGGCCTATGGCTGTCCTGAGCGCGGTTGGGGGAGGGTTGGCTGGACTGCCCGCTCTTGGGGACCAGGGAGGCACCCTGAGAGCAGAGGGCCACGTGCGGTCGGCGGATTTAGGCACCTGACAGGGCTCCCAGAGCTGGGGCCTATTCCTCCCTCAGGAGCAGGGCAGCCTGGCAGGGGCCGCTCGCTCATTAGTCTAATGAGCAAGGGGGCGGGGCTTCCGGAAATAGGAGGCGGGCCCAGGCCCACAGCTGAACCCGCTCAAGTCAACGAGGGGGCGGGGCCAGGTGAGCCGCTGGAGGCCCTGAGGACAACAAGGGGCGGGGCCGGGCGACCAGCCTGAAGTGGTGAGGTAAGCAGGAGAAAGTCTGGTGGGCAGGGACAAGGGTGACCCGCAGGCCCGCCTGCCGGCAGCAGAGACCTACGGAATGGTTTGGGGCTTGGCGTGGAAGCCAGGAGACGAGCGGGATGCGGTCCAGGGAAGAGTGGGTTGGGGCGAGGGGCAACAACCGGAAGTGTTCCTGTTGGGAGGGCCCTGTGGCCCTGTGAAGGAGGACCCGGGTCGCCAGGGGCCGCAAATGCCCCACCTTTCTTAGCTCCTGACTGGAATCCAGCCAGAGGTTCCCTTGTCCTCAGGACAGGGCGTTCCTCGCCAATGTGTCAGAAAACCGACCCTCAGTGCCGGGCAAGCAGACCGGTAAATTCCTCCGAGGGGCCCGGGCAGTGCCCCCGAAGTGGAAAGTGATTTTCCCCGACCTCACACAGCTCTCTCCCGGATGTCAAAGGCCATGGACAGGGCTGTGTGCGTCCCAGGCCTCTCCGAATGGGCTGCCCCTCCGTGGGAGCTACGGGGGGGGGGGGGGGGGGTTGGGCCTCCCCTAAGGCTCCGGAGGCCTATGGCTGTCCTGAGCGCGGTTGGGGGAGGGTTGGCTGGACTGCCCGCTCTTGGGGACCAGGGAGGCACCCTGAGAGCAGAGGGCCACGTGCGGTCGGCGGATTTAGGCACCTGACAGGGCTCCCAGAGCTGGGGCCTATTCCTCCCTCCGGAGCAGGGCAGCCTGGCAGGGGCCGCTCGCTCATTAGTCTAATGAGCAAGGGGGCGGGGCTTCCGGAAATAGGAGGCGGGCCCAGGCCCACAGCTGAACCCGCTCAAGTCAACGAGGGGGCGGGGCCAGGTGAGCCGCTGGAGGCCCTGAGGACAACAAGGGGCGGGGCCGGGCGACCAGCCTGAAGTGGTGAGGTAAGCGGGAGAAAGTCTGGTGGGCAGGGACAAGGGTGACCCGCAGGCCCGCCTGCCGGCAGCAGAGACCTACGGAGTGGTTTGGGGCTTGGCGTGGAAGCCAGGTGACAAGCGGGATGCGGTCCAGGGAAGAGTGGGTTGGGGCGAGGGGCAACAACCGGAAGTGTTCCTGTTGGGAGGGCCCTGTGGCCCTGTGAATGAGGACCAGGGTCGCCGGGGGCCGAAAATGCCCCGCCTCCCTTAGCTCCTGACTGGAATCCAGCAAGAGGTTCCCTTGTCCTCAGGACAGGGCGTTCCCCGCAAATGTGTCAGAAAACCGACCCTCAGTGCCGGGCAAGCAGACCGGTAAATTCCTCCGCAGGGGCCCGGGCAGTGCCCCCAAAGTGGAAAGTGATTTTCCCCGACCTCACACAGCTCTCTCCCGGATGTCAAAGGCCATGGACAGGGCTGTGTGCATCCCAGGCCTCTCCGCTGTGACTTGCCCCTCGGGGGGAGCTACGGGGGGCTGGGCCTCCCCTGAGGCTACTGAGGCCTATGGCTGTCCTGAGCGCGGTTGGGGGAGGGATGGCTGAACTGCCCGCTCTTGGGGACCAGGGAGGCACCCTGAGAGCAGAGGGCCACGTGCGGTCGGCGGATTTAGGCACCTGACAGGGCTCCCAGAGCTGGGGCCTATTCCTCCCTCAGGAGCAGGGCAGCCTGGCAGGGGCCGCTCGCTCATTAGTCTAATGAGCAAGGGGGCGGGGCTTCCGGAAATAGGAGGCGGGCCCAGGCCCACAGCTGAACCCGCTCAAGTCAACGAGGGGGCAGGGCCAGGTGAGCCGCTGGAGGCCCTGAGGACAACAAGGGGCGGGGCCGGGCGACCAGCCTGAAGTGGTGAGGTAAGCGGGAGAAAGTCTGGTGGGCAGGGACAAGGGTGACCCGCAGGCCCGCCTGCAGGCAGCAGAGACCCACGGAATGGTTTGGGGCTTCGCGCGGAAGCCAGGTGACGAGCGGGATGCGGTCCAGGGAAGAGTGGTTTGGGGCGAGGGGCAACAACCGGAAGTGTTCCTGTTGGGAGGGCCCTGTGGCCCTGTGAATGAGGACCAGGGTCCCCTGGGGCCCCAAATGCCCCACCTTCCTTAGCTCCTGACTGGAATCCAGCCAGAGGTTCCCTTGTCCTCAGGACAGGGCGTTCCCTGCGAATGTGTCAGAAAACCGACCCTCAGTGCCAGGCAAGCAGACCGGTAAATTCCTCTGGAGGGGCCTGGGTAGTGCCCCCAAAGTGGAAAGTGATTTTCCCCGACCTCACACAGCCCTCTCCCAGATGTCAAAGGCCATGGACAGGGCTGTGTGCGTCCCAGGCCTCTCCGAATGGGCTGCCCCTCCGTGGGAGCTACGGGGGGGGGGGGGGGGGGGGGGGGGGGTTGGGCCTCCCCTGAGGCTCCGGAGGCCTATGGCTGTCCTGAGCGCGGTTGGGGGAGGGTTGGCTGGACTGCCCGCTCTTGGGGACCAGGGAGGCACCCTGAGAGCAGAGGGCCACGTGCGGTTGGCGGATTTAGGCACCTGACAGGGCTCCCAGAGCTGGCGCCTATTCCTCCCTCAGGAGCAGGGCAGCCTGGCAGGGCCGCTCGCTCATTAGTCTAATGAGCAAGGGGGCGGGGCTTCCGGAAATAGGAGGCGGGCCCAGGCCCACAGCTTAACCCGCTCAAGTCAACGAGGGGGCGGGGCCAGGTGAGCTGCTGGAGGCCCTGAGGACAACAAGGGGCGGGGCCGGGCGACCAGCCTGAAGTGGTGAGGTAAGCGGGAGAAAGTCTGGTGGGCAGGGACAAGGGTGACCCGCAGGCCCGCCTGCCGGCAGCAGAGACCTACGGAGTGGTTTGGGGCTTGGCGTGGAAGCCAGGAGACGAGCGGGATGCGGTCCAGGGAAGAGTGGGTTGGGGCGAGGGGCAACAACCGGAAGTGTTCCTGTTGGGAGGGCCCTGTGGCCCTGTGAAGGAGGACCCGGGTCCCCTGGGGCCGCAAATGCCCCACCTTCCTTAGCTCCTGACTGGAATCCAGCCAGAGGTTCCCTTGTCCTCAGGACAGGGCGTTCCCCGCGAATGTGTCAGAAAACCGACCCTCAGTGCCGGGCAAGCAGACCGGTAAATTCCTCCGGAGGGGCCCGGGCAGTGCCCCCAAAGTGGAAAGTGATTTTCCCCGACCTCACACAGCTCTCTCCCGGATGTCAAAGGCCATGGACAGGGCTGTGTGCGTCCCAGGCCTCTCCGCTGTGACTTGCCCCTCGGGGGGAGCTACGGGGGGCTGGGCCTCCCCTGAGGCTACTGAGGCCTATGGCTGTCCTGAGCGCGGTTGGGGGAGGGATGGCTGGACTGCCCGCTCTTGGGGACCAGGGAGGCACCCTGAGAGCAGAGGGCCACGTGCGGTCGGCGGATTTAGGCACCTGACAGGGCTCCCAGAGCTGGGGCCTATTCCTCCCTCAGGAGCAGGGCAGCCTGGCAGGGGCCGCTCGCTCATTAGTCTAATGAGCAAGGGGGCGGGGCTTCCGGAAATAGGAGGCGGGCCCAGGCCCACAGCTGAACCCGCTCAAGTCAACGAGGGGGCGGGGCCAGGTGAGCCGCTGGAGGCCCTGAGGACAACAAGGGGCGGGGCCGGGCGACCAGCCTGAAGTGGTGAGGTAAGCGGGAGAAAGTCTGGTGGGCAGGGACAAGGGTGACCCGCAGGCCCGCCTGCCGGCAGCAGAGACCTACGGAATGGTTTGGGGCTTGGCGTGGAAGCCAGGAGACGAGCGGGATGCGGTCCAGGGAATAGTGGGTTGGGGCGAGGGGCAACAACCGGAAGTGTTCCTGTTGGGAGGGCCCTGTGGCCCTGTGAAGGAGGACCCGGGTCGCCAGGGGCCGCAAATGCCCCACCTTTCTTAGCTCCTGACTGGAATCCAGCCAGAGGTTCCCTTGTCCTCAGGACAGGGCGTTCCTCGCCAATGTGTCAGAAAACCGACCCTCAGTGCCGGGCAAGCAGACCGGTAAATTCCTCCGAGGGGCCCGGGCAGTGCCCCCGAAGTGGAAAGTGATTTTCCCCGACCTCACACAGCTCTCTCCCCGATGTCAAAGGCCATGGACAGGGCTGTGTGCGTCCCAGGCCTCTCCGAATGGGCTGCCCCTCCGTGGGAGCTGGGGGGGAGGGGGGGGGTTGGGCCTCCCCTGAGGGTCCGGAGGCCTATGGCTGTCCTGAGCGCGGTTGGGGGAGGGTTGGCTGGACTGCCCGCTCTTGGGGACCAGGGAGGCACCCTGAGAGCAGAGGGCCACGTGCGGTTGGCGGATTTAGGCACCTGACAGGGCTCCCAGAGCTGGCGCCTATTCCTCCCTCAGGAGCAGGGCAGCCTGGCAGGGCCGCTCGCTCATTAGTCTAATGAGCAAGGGGGCGGGGCTTCCGGAAATAGGAGGCGGGCCCAGGCCCACAGCTGAACCCGCTCAAGTCAACGAGGGGGCGGGGCCAGGTGAGCTGCTGGAGGCCCTGAGGACAACAAGGGGCGGGGCCGGGCGACCAGCCTGAAGTGGTGAGGTAAGCGGGAGAAAGTCTGGTGGGCAGGGACAAGGGTGACCCGCAGGCCCGCCTGCCGGCAGCAGAGACCTACGGAGTGGTTTGGGGCTTGGCGTGGAAGCCAGGAGACGAGCGGGATGCGGTCCAGGGAAGAGTGGGTTGGGGCGAGGGGCAACAACCGGAAGTGTTCCTGTTGGGAGGGCCCTGTGGCCCTGTGAATGAGGACCAGGGTCCCCTGGGGCCGCAAATGCCCCACCTTCCTTAGCTCCTGACTGGAATCCAGCCAGAGGTTCCCTTGTCCTCAGGACAGGGCGTTCCCCGCGAATGTGTCAGAAAACCGACCCTCAGTGCCGGGCAAGGAGACCGGTAAATTCCTCCGGAGGGGCCCGGGCAGTGCCCCCAAAGTGGAAAGTGATTTTCCCCGACCTCACACAGCTCTCTCCCGGATGTCAAAGGCCATGGACAGGGCTGTGTGCGTCCCAGGCCTCTCCGCTGTGACTTGCCCCTCGGGGGGAGCTACGGGGGGCTGGGCCTCCCCTGAGGCTACTGAGGCCTATGGCTGTCCTGAGCGCGGTTGGGGGAGGGTTGGCTGGACTGCCCGCTCTTGGGGACCAGGGAGGCACCCTGAGAGCAGAGGGCCACGTGCGGTCGGCGGATTTAGGCACCTGACAGGGCTCCCAGAGCTGGGGCCTATTCCTCCCTCCGGAGCAGGGCAGCCTGGCAGGGGCCGCTCGCTCATTAGTCTAATGAGCAAGGGGGCGGGGCTTCCGGAAATAGGAGGCGGGCCCAGGCCCACAGCTGAACCCGCTCAAGTCAACGAGGGGGCGGGGCCAGGTGAGCCGCTGGAGGCCCTGAGGACAACAAGAGGCAGGGCCGGAAGACCAGCCTGAAGTGGTGAGGTAAGCAGGAGAAAGTCTGGTGGGCAGGGACAAGGGTGACCCGCAGGCCCGCCTGCAGGCAGCAGAGACCTACGGAATGGTTTGGGGCTTCGCGCGGAAGCCAGGTGACGAGCGGGATGCGGTCCAGGGAAGAGTGGTTTGGGGCGAGGGGCAACAACCGGAAGTGTTCCTGTTGGGAGGGCCCTGTGGCCCTGTGAATGAGGACCAGGGTCCCCTGGGGCCCCAAATGCCCCACCTTCCTTAGCTCCTGACTGGAATCCAGCAAGAGGTTCCCTTGTCCTCAGGACAGGGCGTTCCCTGCGAATGTGTCAGAAAACCGACCCTCAGTGCCGGGCAAGCAGACCGGTAAATTCCTCTGGAGGGGCCTGGGTAGTGCCCCCAAAGTGGAAAGTGATTTTCCCCGACCTCACACAGCCCTCTCCCAGATGTCAAAGGCCATGGACAGGGCTGTGTGCGTCCCAGGCCTCTCCGAATGGGCTGCCCCTCCGTGGGAGCTACGGGGGGGGGGGGGGGGGGGGTTGGGCCTCCCCTGAGGCTCCGGAAGCCTATGGCTGTCCTGAGCGCGGTTGGGGGAGGGTTGGCTGGACTGCCCGCTCTTGGGGACCAGGGAGGCACCCTGAGAGCAGAGGGCCACGTGCGGTTGGCGGATTTAGGCACCTGACAGGGCTCCCAGAGCTGGCGCCTATTCCTCCCTCAGGAGCAGGGCAGCCTGGCAGGGCCGCTCGCTCATTAGTCTAATGAGCAAGGGGGCGGGGCTTCCGGAAATAGGAGGCGGGCCCAGGCCCACAGCTGAACCCGCTCAAGTCAACGAGGGGGCGGGGCCAGGTGAGCTGCTGGAGGCCCTGAGGACAACAAGGGGCGGGGCCGGGCGACCAGCCTGAAGTGGTGAGGTAAGCGGGAGAAAGTCTGGTGGGCAGGGACAAGGGTGACCCGCAGGCCCGCCTGCCGGCAGCAGAGACCTACGGAGTGGTTTGGGGCTTGGCGTGGAAGCCAGGAGACGAGCGGGATGCGGTCCAGGGAAGAGTGGGTTGGGGCGAGGGGCAACAACCGGAAGTGTTCCTGTTGGGAGGGCCCTGTGGCCCTGTGAAGGAGGACCCGGGTCCCCTGGGGCCGCAAATGCCCCACCTTCCTTAGCTCCTGACTGGAATCCAGCCAGAGGTTCCCTTGTCCTCAGGACAGGGCGTTCTCCGCGAATGTGTCAGAAAACCGACCCTCAGTGCCGGGCAAGCAGACCGGTAAATTCCTCCGGAGGGGCCCGGGCAGTGCCCCCAAAGTGGAAAGTGATTTTCCCCGACCTCACACAGCTCTCTCCCGGATGTCAAAGGCCATGGACAGGGCTGTGTGCGTCCCAGGCCTCTCCGCTGTGACTTGCCCCTCGGGGGGAGCTACGGGGGGCTGGGCCTCCCCTGAGGCTACTGAGGCCTATGGCTGTCCTGAGCGCGGTTGGGGGAGGGTTGGCTGGACTGCCCGCTCTTGGGGACCAGGGAGGCACCCTGAGAGCAGAGGGCCACGTGCGGTCGGCGGATTTAGGCACCTGACAGGGCTCCCAGAGCTGGGGCCTATTCCTCCCTCCGGAGCAGGGCAGCCTGGCAGGGGCCGCTCGCTCATTAGTCTAATGAGCAAGGGGGCGGGGCTTCCGGAAATAGGAGGCGGGCCCAGGCCCACAGCTGAACCCGCTCAAGTCAACGAGGGGGCGGGGCCAGGTGAGCCGCTGGAGGCCCTGAGGACAACAAGAGGCAGGGCCGGGCGACCAGCCTGAAGTGGTGAGGTAAGCGGGAGAAAGTCTGGTGGGCAGGGACAAGGGTGACCCGCAGGCCCGCCTGCAGGCAGCAGAGACCTACGGAATGGTTTGGGGCTTCGCGCGGAAGCCAGGTGACGAGCGGGATGCGGTCCAGGGAAGAGTGGTTTGGGGCGAGGGGCAACAACCGGAAGTGTTCCTGTTGGGAGGGCCCTGTGGCCCTGTGAATGAGGACCAGGGTCCCCTGGGGCCCCAAATGCCCCACCTTCCTTAGCTCCTGACTGGAATCCAGCAAGAGGTTCCCTTGTCCTCAGGACAGGGCGTTCCCTGCGAATGTGTCAGAAAACCGACCCTCAGTGCCGGGCAAGCAGACCGGTAAATTCCTCTGGAGGGGCCTGGGTAGTGCCCCCAAAGTGGAAAGTGATTTTCCCCGACCTCACACAGCCCTCTCCCAGATGTCAAAGGCCATGGACAGGGCTGTGTGCGTCCCAGGCCTCTCCGAATGGGCTGCCCCTCCGTGGGAGCTACGGGGGGGGGGGGGGGGGGGGGGGGTTGGGCCTCCCCTGAGGCTCCGGAAGCCTATGGCTGTCCTGAGCGCGGTTGGGGGAGGGATGGCTGGACTGCCCGCTCTTGGGGACCAGGGAGGCACCCTGAGAGCAGAGGGCCACGTGCGGTTGGCGGATTTAGGCACCTGACAGGGCTCCCAGACCTGGCGCCTATTCCTCCCTCAGGAGCAGGGCAGCCTGGCAGGGCCGCTCGCTCATTAGTCTAATGAGCAAGGGGGCGGGGCTTCCGGAAATAGGAGGCGGGCCCAGGCCCACAGCTGAACCCGCTCAAGTCAACGAGGGGGCGGGGCCAGGTGAGCTGCTGGAGGCCCTGAGGACAACAAGGGGCGGGGCCGGGCGACCAGCCTGAAGTGGTGAGGTAAGCGGGAGAAAGTCTGGTGGGCAGGGACAAGGGTGACCCGCAGGCCCGCCTGCCGGCAGCAGAGACCTACGGAGTGGTTTGGGGCTTGGCGTGGAAGCCAGGAGACGAGCGGGATGCGGTCCAGGGAAGAGTGGGTTGGGGCGAGGGGCAACAACCGGAAGTGTTCCTGTTGGGAGGGCCCTGTGGCCCTGTGAAGGAGGACCCGGGTCCCCTGGGGCCGCAAATGCCCCACCTTCCTTAGCTCCTGACTGGAATCCAGCCAGAGGTTCCCTTGTCCTCAGGACAGGGCGTTCCCCGCGAATGTGTCAGAAAACCGACCCTCAGTGCCGGGCAAGCAGACCGGTAAATTCCTCCGGAGGGGCCCGGGCAGTGCCCCCAAAGTGGAAAGTGATTTTCCCCGACCTCACACAGCTCTCTCCCGGATGTCAAAGGCCATGGACAGGGCTGTGTGCGTCCCAGGCCTCTCCGCTGTGACTTGCCCCTCGGGGGGAGCTACGAAGGGCTGGGCCTCCCCTGAGGCTACTGAGGCCTATGGCTGTCCTGAGCGCGGTTGGCGGAGGGATGGCTGGACTGCCCGCTCTTGGGGACCAGGGAGGCACCCTGAGAGCAGAGGGCCACGTGCGGTCGGCGGATTTAGGCACCTGACAGGGCTCCCAGAGCTGGGGCCTATTCCTCCCTCCGGAGCAGGGCAGCCTGGCAGGGGCCGCTCGCTCATTAGTCTAATGAGCAAGGGGGCGGGGCTTCCGGAAATAGGAGGCGGGCCCAGGCCCACAGCTGAACCCGCTCAAGTCAACGAGGGGGCGGGGCCAGGTGAGCCGCTGGAGGCCCTGAGGACAACAAGGGGCGGGGCCGGGCGACCAGCCTGAAGTGGTGAGGTAAGCGGGAGAAAGTCTGGTGGGCAGGGACAAGGGTGACCCGCAGGCCCGCCTGCCGGCAGCAGAGACCTACGGAGTGGTTTGGGGCTTGGCGTGGAAGCCAGGTGACAAGCGGGATGCGGTCCAGGGAAGAGTGGGTTGGGGCGAGGGGCAACAACCGGAAGTGTTCCTGTTGGGAGGGCCCTGTGGCCCTGTGAATGAGGACCAGGGTCGCCGGGGGCCGAAAATGCCCCGCCTCCCTTAGCTCCTGACTGGAATCCAGCAAGAGGTTCCCTTGTCCTCAGGACAGGGCGTTCCCCGCAAATGTGTCAGAAAACCGACCCTCAGTGCCGGGCAAGCAGACCGGTAAATTCCTCCGCAGGGGCCCGGGCAGTGCCCCCAAAGTGGAAAGTGATTTTCCCCGACCTCACACAGCTCTCTCCCGGATGTCAAAGGCCATGGACAGGGCTGTGTGCATCCCAGGCCTCTCCGCTGTGACTTGCCCCTCGGGGGGAGCTACGGGGGGCTGGGCCTCCCCTGAGGCTACTGAGGCCTATGGCTGTCCTGAGCGCGGTTGGGGGAGGGATGGCTGAACTGCCCGCTCTTGGGGACCAGGGAGGCACCCTGAGAGCAGAGGGCCACGTGCGGTCGGCGGATTTAGGCACCTGACAGGGCTCCCAGAGCTGGGGCCTATTCCTCCCTCAGGAGCAGGGCAGCCTGGCAGGGGCCGCTCGCTCATTAGTCTAATGAGCAAGGGGGCGGGGCTTCCGGAAATAGGAGGCGGGCCCAGGCCCACAGCTGAACCCGCTCAAGTCAACGAGGGGGCGGGGCCAGGTGAGCCGCTGGAGGCCCTGACGACAACAAGGGGCGGGGCCGGGCGACCAGCCTGAAGTGGTGAGGTAAGCGGGAGAAAGTCTGGTGGGCAGGGACAAGGGTGACCCGCAGGCCCGCCTGCAGGCAGCAGAGACCTACGGAATGGTTTGGGGCTTCGCGCGGAAGCCAGGTGACGAGCGGGATGCGGTCCAGGGAAGAGTGGTTTGGGGCGAGGGGCAACAACCGGAAGTGTTCCTGTTGGGAGGGCCCTGTGGCCCTGTGAATGAGGACCAGGGTCCCCTGGGGCCCCAAATGCCCCACCTTCCTTAGCTCCTGACTGGAATCCAGCCAGAGGTTCCCTTGTCCTCAGGACAGGGCGTTCCCTGCGAATGTGTCAGAAAACCGACCCTCAGTGCCGGGCAAGCAGACCGGTAAATTCCTCTGGAGGGGCCTGGGTAGTGCCCCCAAAGTGGAAAGTGATTTTCCCCGACCTCACACAGCCCTCTCCCAGATGTCAAAGGCCATGGACCGGGCTGTGTGCGTCCCAGGCCTCTCCGAATGGGCTGCCCCTCCGTGGGAGCTACGGGGGGGGGGGGGGGTTGGGCCTCCCCTGAGGCTCCGGAGGCCTATGGCTGTCCTGAGCGCGGTTGGGGGAGGGTTGGCTGGACTGCCCGCTCTTGGGGACCAGGGAGGCACCCTGAGAGCAGAGGGCCACGTGCGGTTGGCGGATTTAGGCACCTGACAGGGCTCCCAGAGCTGGCGCCTATTCCTCCCTCAGGAGCAGGGCAGCCTGGCAGGGCCGCTCGCTCATTAGTCTAATGAGCAAGGGGGCGGGGCTTCCGGAAATAGGAGGCGGGCCCAGGCCCACAGCTGAACCCGCTCAAGTCAACGAGGGGGCGGGGCCAGGTGAGCTGCTGGAGGCCCTGAGGACAACAAGGGGCGGGGCCGGGCGACCAGCCTGAAGTGGTGAGGTAAGCGGGAGAAAGTCTGGTGGGCAGGGACAAGGGTGACCCGCAGGCCCGCCTGCCGGCAGCAGAGACCTACGGAGTGGTTTGGGGCTTGGCGTGGAAGCCAGGAGACGAGCGGGATGCGGTCCAGGGAAGAGTGGGTTGGGGCGAGGGGCAACAACCGGAAGTGTTCCTGTTGGGAGGGCCCTGTGGCCCTGTGAAGGAGGACCCGGGTCCCCTGGGGCCGCAAATGCCCCACCTTCCTTAGCTCCTGACTGGAATCCAGCCAGAGGTTCCCTTGTCCTCAGGACAGGGCGTTCCCCGCGAATGTGTCAGAAAACCGACCCTCAGTGCCGGGCAAGCAGACCGGTAAATTCCTCCGGAGGGGCCCGGGCAGTGCCCCCAAAGTGGAAAGTGATTTTCCCCGACCTCACACAGCTCTCTCCCGGATGTCAAAGGCCATGGACAGGGCTGTGTGCGTCCCAGGCCTCTCCGCTGTGACTTGCCCCTCGGGGGGAGCTACGGGGGGCTGGGCCTCCCCTGAGGCTACTGAGGCCTATGGCTGTCCTGAGCGCGGTTGGGGGAGGGATGGCTGGACTGCCCGCTCTTGGGGACCAGGGAGGCACCCTGAGAGCAGAGGGCCACGTGCGGTCGGCGGATTTAGGCACCTGACAGGGCTCCCAGAGCTGGGGCCTATTCCTCCCTCAGGAGCAGGGCAGCCTGGCAGGGGCCGCTCGCTCATTAGTCTAATGAGCAAGGGGGCGGGGCTTCCGGAAATAGGAGGCGGGCCCAGGCCCACAGCTGAACCCGCTCAAGTCAACGAGGGGGCGGGGCCAGGTGAGCCGCTGGAGGCCCTGAGGACAACAAGGGGCGGGGCCGGGCGACCAGCCTGAAGTGGTGAGGTAAGCGGGAGAAAGTCTGGTGGGCAGGGACAAGGGTGACCCGCAGGCCCGCCTGCAGGCAGCAGAGACCTACGGAATGGTTTGGGGCTTCGCGCGGAAGCCAGGTGACGAGCGGGATGCGGTCCAGGGAAGAGTGGTTTGGGGCGAGGGGCAACAACCGGAAGTGTTCCTGTTGGGAGGGCCCTGTGGCCCTGTGAATGAGGACCAGGGTCCCCTGGGGCCCCAAATGCCCCACCTTCCTTAGCTCCTGACTGGAATCCAGCAAGAGGTTCCCTTGTCCTCAGGACAGGGCGTTCCCTGCGAATGTGTCAGAAAACCGACCCTCAGTGCCGGGCAAGCAGACCGGTAAATTCCTCTGGAGGGGCCTGGGTAGTGCCCCCAAAGTGGAAAGTGATTTTCCCCGACCTCACACAGCCCTCTCCCAGATGTCAAAGGCCATGGACAGGGCTGTGTGCGTCCCAGGCCTCTCCGAATGGGCTGCCCCTCCGTGGGAGCTACGGGGGGGGGGGGGGGGGGGGGGGGGGGGGGTTGGGCCTCCCCTGAGGCTCCGGAAGCCTATGGCTGTCCTGAGCGCGGTTGGGGGAGGGATGGCTGGACTGCCCGCTCTTGGGGACCAGGGAGGCACCCTGAGAGCAGAGGGCCACGTGCGGTTGGCGGATTTAGGCACCTGACAGGGCTCCCAGACCTGGCGCCTATTCCTCCCTCAGGAGCAGGGCAGCCTGGCAGGGCCGCTCGCTCATTAGTCTAATGAGCAAGGGGGCGGGGCTTCCGGAAATAGGAGGCGGGCCCAGGCCCACAGCTGAACCCGCTCAAGTCAACGAGGGGGCGGGGCCAGGTGAGCCGCTGGAGGCCCTGACGACAACAAGGGGCGGGGCCGGGCGACCAGCCTGAAGTGGTGAGGTAAGCGGGAGAAAGTCTGGTGGGCAGGGACAAGGGTGACCCGCAGGCCCGCCTGCAGGCAGCAGAGACCTACGGAATGGTTTGGGGCTTCGCGCGGAAGCCAGGTGACGAGCGGGATGCGGTCCAGGGAAGAGTGGTTTGGGGCGAGGGGCAACAACCGGAAGTGTTCCTGTTGGGAGGGCCCTGTGGCCCTGTGAATGAGGACCAGGGTCCCCTGGGGCCCCAAATGCCCCACCTTCCTTAGCTCCTGACTGGAATCCAGCCAGAGGTTCCCTTGTCCTCAGGACAGGGCGTTCCCTGCGAATGTGTCAGAAAACCGACCCTCAGTGCCGGGCAAGCAGACCGGTAAATTCCTCTGGAGGGGCCTGGGTAGTGCCCCCAAAGTGGAAAGTGATTTTCCCCGACCTCACACAGCCCTCTCCCAGATGTCAAAGGCCATGGACCGGGCTGTGTGCGTCCCAGGCCTCTCCGAATGGGCTGCCCCTCCGTGGGAGCTACGGGGGGGGGGGGGGGTTGGGCCTCCCCTGAGGCTCCGGAGGCCTATGGCTGTCCTGAGCGCGGTTGGGGGAGGGTTGGCTGGACTGCCCGCTCTTGGGGACCAGGGAGGCACCCTGAGAGCAGAGGGCCACGTGCGGTTGGCGGATTTAGGCACCTGACAGGGCTCCCAGAGCTGGCGCCTATTCCTCCCTCAGGAGCAGGGCAGCCTGGCAGGGCCGCTCGCTCATTAGTCTAATGAGCAAGGGGGCGGGGCTTCCGGAAATAGGAGGCGGGCCCAGGCCCACAGCTGAACCCGCTCAAGTCAACGAGGGGGCGGGGCCAGGTGAGCTGCTGGAGGCCCTGAGGACAACAAGGGGCGGGGCCGGGCGACCAGCCTGAAGTGGTGAGGTAAGCGGGAGAAAGTCTGGTGGGCAGGGACAAGGGTGACCCGCAGGCCCGCCTGCCGGCAGCAGAGACCTACGGAGTGGTTTGGGGCTTGGCGTGGAAGCCAGGAGACGAGCGGGATGCGGTCCAGGGAAGAGTGGGTTGGGGCGAGGGGCAACAACCGGAAGTGTTCCTGTTGGGAGGGCCCTGTGGCCCTGTGAAGGAGGACCCGGGTCCCCTGGGGCCGCAAATGCCCCACCTTCCTTAGCTCCTGACTGGAATCCAGCCAGAGGTTCCCTTGTCCTCAGGACAGGGCGTTCCCCGCGAATGTGTCAGAAAACCGACCCTCAGTGCCGGGCAAGCAGACCGGTAAATTCCTCCGGAGGGGCCCGGGCAGTGCCCCCAAAGTGGAAAGTGATTTTCCCCGACCTCACACAGCTCTCTCCCGGATGTCAAAGGCCATGGACAGGGCTGTGTGCGTCCCAGGCCTCTCCGCTGTGACTTGCCCCTCGGGGGGAGCTACGGGGGGCTGGGCCTCCCCTGAGGCTACTGAGGCCTATGGCTGTCCTGAGCGCGGTTGGGGGAGGGATGGCTGGACTGCCCGCTCTTGGGGACCAGGGAGGCACCCTGAGAGCAGAGGGCCACGTGCGGTCGGCGGATTTAGGCACCTGACAGGGCTCCCAGAGCTGGGGCCTATTCCTCCCTCAGGAGCAGGGCAGCCTGGCAGGGGCCGCTCGCTCATTAGTCTAATGAGCAAGGGGGCGGGGCTTCCGGAAATAGGAGGCGGGCCCAGGCCCACAGCTGAACCCGCTCAAGTCAACGAGGGGGCGGGGCCAGGTGAGCCGCTGGAGGCCCTGAGGACAACAAGGGGCGGGGCCGGGCGACCAGCCTGAAGTGGTGAGGTAAGCGGGAGAAAGTCTGGTGGGCAGGGACAAGGGTGACCCGCAGGCCCGCCTGCAGGCAGCAGAGACCTACGGAATGGTTTGGGGCTTCGCGCGGAAGCCAGGTGACGAGCGGGATGCGGTCCAGGGAAGAGTGGTTTGGGGCGAGGGGCAACAACCGGAAGTGTTCCTGTTGGGAGGGCCCTGTGGCCCTGTGAATGAGGACCAGGGTCCCCTGGGGCCCCAAATGCCCCACCTTCCTTAGCTCCTGACTGGAATCCAGCCAGAGGTTCCCTTGTCCTCAGGACAGGGCGTTCCCTGCGAATGTGTCAGAAAACCGACCCTCAGTGCCAGGCAAGCAGACCGGTAAATTCCTCTGGAGGGGCCTGGGTAGTGCCCCCAAAGTGGAAAGTGATTTTCCCCGACCTCACACAGCCCTCTCCCAGATGTCAAAGGCCATGGACAGGGCTGTGTGCGTCCCAGGCCTCTCCGAATGGGCTGCCCCTCCGTGGGAGCTACGGGGGGGGGGGGGGGGGGGGGGGGGGGTTGGGCCTCCCCTGAGGCTCCGGAGGCCTATGGCTGTCCTGAGCGCGGTTGGGGGAGGGTTGGCTGGACTGCCCGCTCTTGGGGACCAGGGAGGCACCCTGAGAGCAGAGGGCCACGTGCGGTTGGCGGATTTAGGCACCTGACAGGGCTCCCAGAGCTGGCGCCTATTCCTCCCTCAGGAGCAGGGCAGCCTGGCAGGGCCGCTCGCTCATTAGTCTAATGAGCAAGGGGGCGGGGCTTCCGGAAATAGGAGGCGGGCCCAGGCCCACAGCTTAACCCGCTCAAGTCAACGAGGGGGCGGGGCCAGGTGAGCTGCTGGAGGCCCTGAGGACAACAAGGGGCGGGGCCGGGCGACCAGCCTGAAGTGGTGAGGTAAGCGGGAGAAAGTCTGGTGGGCAGGGACAAGGGTGACCCGCAGGCCCGCCTGCCGGCAGCAGAGACCTACGGAGTGGTTTGGGGCTTGGCGTGGAAGCCAGGAGACGAGCGGGATGCGGTCCAGGGAAGAGTGGGTTGGGGCGAGGGGCAACAACCGGAAGTGTTCCTGTTGGGAGGGCCCTGTGGCCCTGTGAAGGAGGACCCGGGTCCCCTGGGGCCGCAAATGCCCCACCTTCCTTAGCTCCTGACTGGAATCCAGCCAGAGGTTCCCTTGTCCTCAGGACAGGGCGTTCCCCGCGAATGTGTCAGAAAACCGACCCTCAGTGCCGGGCAAGCAGACCGGTAAATTCCTCCGGAGGGGCCCGGGCAGTGCCCCCAAAGTGGAAAGTGATTTTCCCCGACCTCACACAGCTCTCTCCCGGATGTCAAAGGCCATGGACAGGGCTGTGTGCGTCCCAGGCCTCTCCGCTGTGACTTGCCCCTCGGGGGGAGCTACGGGGGGCTGGGCCTCCCCTGAGGCTACTGAGGCCTATGGCTGTCCTGAGCGCGGTTGGGGGAGGGATGGCTGGACTGCCCGCTCTTGGGGACCAGGGAGGCACCCTGAGAGCAGAGGGCCACGTGCGGTCGGCGGATTTAGGCACCTGACAGGGCTCCCAGAGCTGGGGCCTATTCCTCCCTCAGGAGCAGGGCAGCCTGGCAGGGGCCGCTCGCTCATTAGTCTAATGAGCAAGGGGGCGGGGCTTCCGGAAATAGGAGGCGGGCCCAGGCCCACAGCTGAACCCGCTCAAGTCAACGAGGGGGCGGGGCCAGGTGAGCCGCTGGAGGCCCTGAGGACAACAAGGGGCGGGGCCGGGCGACCAGCCTGAAGTGGTGAGGTAAGCGGGAGAAAGTCTGGTGGGCAGGGACAAGGGTGACCCGCAGGCCCGCCTGCCGGCAGCAGAGACCTACGGAATGGTTTGGGGCTTGGCGTGGAAGCCAGGAGACGAGCGGGATGCGGTCCAGGGAATAGTGGGTTGGGGCGAGGGGCAACAACCGGAAGTGTTCCTGTTGGGAGGGCCCTGTGGCCCTGTGAAGGAGGACCCGGGTCGCCAGGGGCCGCAAATGCCCCACCTTTCTTAGCTCCTGACTGGAATCCAGCCAGAGGTTCCCTTGTCCTCAGGACAGGGCGTTCCTCGCCAATGTGTCAGAAAACCGACCCTCAGTGCCGGGCAAGCAGACCGGTAAATTCCTCCGAGGGGCCCGGGCAGTGCCCCCGAAGTGGAAAGTGATTTTCCCCGACCTCACACAGCTCTCTCCCCGATGTCAAAGGCCATGGACAGGGCTGTGTGCGTCCCAGGCCTCTCCGAATGGGCTGCCCCTCCGTGGGAGCTGGGGGGGAGGGGGGGGGTTGGGCCTCCCCTGAGGGTCCGGAGGCCTATGGCTGTCCTGAGCGCGGTTGGGGGAGGGTTGGCTGGACTGCCCGCTCTTGGGGACCAGGGAGGCACCCTGAGAGCAGAGGGCCACGTGCGGTTGGCGGATTTAGGCACCTGACAGGGCTCCCAGAGCTGGCGCCTATTCCTCCCTCAGGAGCAGGGCAGCCTGGCAGGGCCGCTCGCTCATTAGTCTAATGAGCAAGGGGGCGGGGCTTCCGGAAATAGGAGGCGGGCCCAGGCCCACAGCTGAACCCGCTCAAGTCAACGAGGGGGCGGGGCCAGGTGAGCTGCTGGAGGCCCTGAGGACAACAAGGGGCGGGGCCGGGCGACCAGCCTGAAGTGGTGAGGTAAGCGGGAGAAAGTCTGGTGGGCAGGGACAAGGGTGACCCGCAGGCCCGCCTGCCGGCAGCAGAGACCTACGGAGTGGTTTGGGGCTTGGCGTGGAAGCCAGGAGACGAGCGGGATGCGGTCCAGGGAAGAGTGGGTTGGGGCGAGGGGCAACAACCGGAAGTGTTCCTGTTGGGAGGGCCCTGTGGCCCTGTGAATGAGGACCAGGGTCCCCTGGGGCCGCAAATGCCCCACCTTCCTTAGCTCCTGACTGGAATCCAGCCAGAGGTTCCCTTGTCCTCAGGACAGGGCGTTCCCCGCGAATGTGTCAGAAAACCGACCCTCAGTGCCGGGCAAGGAGACCGGTAAATTCCTCCGGAGGGGCCCGGGCAGTGCCCCCAAAGTGGAAAGTGATTTTCCCCGACCTCACACAGCTCTCTCCCGGATGTCAAAGGCCATGGACAGGGCTGTGTGCGTCCCAGGCCTCTCCGCTGTGACTTGCCCCTCGGGGGGAGCTACGGGGGGCTGGGCCTCCCCTGAGGCTACTGAGGCCTATGGCTGTCCTGAGCGCGGTTGGGGGAGGGTTGGCTGGACTGCCCGCTCTTGGGGACCAGGGAGGCACCCTGAGAGCAGAGGGCCACGTGCGGTCGGCGGATTTAGGCACCTGACAGGGCTCCCAGAGCTGGGGCCTATTCCTCCCTCCGGAGCAGGGCAGCCTGGCAGGGGCCGCTCGCTCATTAGTCTAATGAGCAAGGGGGCGGGGCTTCCGGAAATAGGAGGCGGGCCCAGGCCCACAGCTGAACCCGCTCAAGTCAACGAGGGGGCGGGGCCAGGTGAGCCGCTGGAGGCCCTGAGGACAACAAGAGGCAGGGCCGGAAGACCAGCCTGAAGTGGTGAGGTAAGCAGGAGAAAGTCTGGTGGGCAGGGACAAGGGTGACCCGCAGGCCCGCCTGCAGGCAGCAGAGACCTACGGAATGGTTTGGGGCTTCGCGCGGAAGCCAGGTGACGAGCGGGATGCGGTCCAGGGAAGAGTGGTTTGGGGCGAGGGGCAACAACCGGAAGTGTTCCTGTTGGGAGGGCCCTGTGGCCCTGTGAATGAGGACCAGGGTCCCCTGGGGCCCCAAATGCCCCACCTTCCTTAGCTCCTGACTGGAATCCAGCAAGAGGTTCCCTTGTCCTCAGGACAGGGCGTTCCCTGCGAATGTGTCAGAAAACCGACCCTCAGTGCCGGGCAAGCAGACCGGTAAATTCCTCTGGAGGGGCCTGGGTAGTGCCCCCAAAGTGGAAAGTGATTTTCCCCGACCTCACACAGCCCTCTCCCAGATGTCAAAGGCCATGGACAGGGCTGTGTGCGTCCCAGGCCTCTCCGAATGGGCTGCCCCTCCGTGGGAGCTACGGGGGGGGGGGGGGGGGGGGTTGGGCCTCCCCTGAGGCTCCGGAAGCCTATGGCTGTCCTGAGCGCGGTTGGGGGAGGGTTGGCTGGACTGCCCGCTCTTGGGGACCAGGGAGGCACCCTGAGAGCAGAGGGCCACGTGCGGTTGGCGGATTTAGGCACCTGACAGGGCTCCCAGAGCTGGCGCCTATTCCTCCCTCAGGAGCAGGGCAGCCTGGCAGGGCCGCTCGCTCATTAGTCTAATGAGCAAGGGGGCGGGGCTTCCGGAAATAGGAGGCGGGCCCAGGCCCACAGCTGAACCCGCTCAAGTCAACGAGGGGGCGGGGCCAGGTGAGCTGCTGGAGGCCCTGAGGACAACAAGGGGCGGGGCCGGGCGACCAGCCTGAAGTGGTGAGGTAAGCGGGAGAAAGTCTGGTGGGCAGGGACAAGGGTGACCCGCAGGCCCGCCTGCCGGCAGCAGAGACCTACGGAGTGGTTTGGGGCTTGGCGTGGAAGCCAGGAGACGAGCGGGATGCGGTCCAGGGAAGAGTGGGTTGGGGCGAGGGGCAACAACCGGAAGTGTTCCTGTTGGGAGGGCCCTGTGGCCCTGTGAAGGAGGACCCGGGTCCCCTGGGGCCGCAAATGCCCCACCTTCCTTAGCTCCTGACTGGAATCCAGCCAGAGGTTCCCTTGTCCTCAGGACAGGGCGTTCTCCGCGAATGTGTCAGAAAACCGACCCTCAGTGCCGGGCAAGCAGACCGGTAAATTCCTCCGGAGGGGCCCGGGCAGTGCCCCCAAAGTGGAAAGTGATTTTCCCCGACCTCACACAGCTCTCTCCCGGATGTCAAAGGCCATGGACAGGGCTGTGTGCGTCCCAGGCCTCTCCGCTGTGACTTGCCCCTCGGGGGGAGCTACGGGGGGCTGGGCCTCCCCTGAGGCTACTGAGGCCTATGGCTGTCCTGAGCGCGGTTGGGGGAGGGTTGGCTGGACTGCCCGCTCTTGGGGACCAGGGAGGCACCCTGAGAGCAGAGGGCCACGTGCGGTCGGCGGATTTAGGCACCTGACAGGGCTCCCAGAGCTGGGGCCTATTCCTCCCTCCGGAGCAGGGCAGCCTGGCAGGGGCCGCTCGCTCATTAGTCTAATGAGCAAGGGGGCGGGGCTTCCGGAAATAGGAGGCGGGCCCAGGCCCACAGCTGAACCCGCTCAAGTCAACGAGGGGGCGGGGCCAGGTGAGCCGCTGGAGGCCCTGAGGACAACAAGAGGCAGGGCCGGGCGACCAGCCTGAAGTGGTGAGGTAAGCGGGAGAAAGTCTGGTGGGCAGGGACAAGGGTGACCCGCAGGCCCGCCTGCAGGCAGCAGAGACCTACGGAATGGTTTGGGGCTTCGCGCGGAAGCCAGGTGACGAGCGGGATGCGGTCCAGGGAAGAGTGGTTTGGGGCGAGGGGCAACAACCGGAAGTGTTCCTGTTGGGAGGGCCCTGTGGCCCTGTGAATGAGGACCAGGGTCCCCTGGGGCCCCAAATGCCCCACCTTCCTTAGCTCCTGACTGGAATCCAGCAAGAGGTTCCCTTGTCCTCAGGACAGGGCGTTCCCTGCGAATGTGTCAGAAAACCGACCCTCAGTGCCGGGCAAGCAGACCGGTAAATTCCTCTGGAGGGGCCTGGGTAGTGCCCCCAAAGTGGAAAGTGATTTTCCCCGACCTCACACAGCCCTCTCCCAGATGTCAAAGGCCATGGACAGGGCTGTGTGCGTCCCAGGCCTCTCCGAATGGGCTGCCCCTCCGTGGGAGCTACGGGGGGGGGGGGGGGGGGGGGGGTTGGGCCTCCCCTGAGGCTCCGGAAGCCTATGGCTGTCCTGAGCGCGGTTGGGGGAGGGATGGCTGGACTGCCCGCTCTTGGGGACCAGGGAGGCACCCTGAGAGCAGAGGGCCACGTGCGGTCGGCGGATTTAGGCACCTGACAGGGCTCCCAGAGCTGGGGCCTATTCCTCCCTCAGGAGCAGGGCAGCCTGGCAGGGGCCGCTCGCTCATTAGTCTAATGAGCAAGGGGGCGGGGCTTCCGGAAATAGGAGGCGGGCCCAGGCCCACAGCTGAACCCGCTCAAGTCAACGAGGGGGCGGGGCCAGGTGAGCCGCTGGAGGCCCTGAGGACAACAAGGGGCGGGGCCGGGCGACCAGCCTGAAGTGGTGAGGTAAGCGGGAGAAAGTCTGGTGGGCAGGGACAAGGGTGACCCGCAGGCCCGCCTGCCGGCAGCAGAGACCTACGGAGTGGTTTGGGGCTTGGCGTGGAAGCCAGGTGACAAGCGGGATGCGGTCCAGGGAAGAGTGGGTTGGGGCGAGGGGCAACAACCGGAAGTGTTCCTGTTGGGAGGGCCCTGTGGCCCTGTGAATGAGGACCAGGGTCGCCGGGGGCCGAAAATGCCCCGCCTCCCTTAGCTCCTGACTGGAATCCAGCAAGAGGTTCCCTTGTCCTCAGGACAGGGCGTTCCCCGCAAATGTGTCAGAAAACCGACCCTCAGTGCCGGGCAAGCAGACCGGTAAATTCCTCCGCAGGGGCCCGGGCAGTGCCCCCAAAGTGGAAAGTGATTTTCCCCGACCTCACACAGCTCTCTCCCGGATGTCAAAGGCCATGGACAGGGCTGTGTGCATCCCAGGCCTCTCCGCTGTGACTTGCCCCTCGGGGGGAGCTACGGGGGGCTGGGCCTCCCCTGAGGCTACTGAGGCCTATGGCTGTCCTGAGCGCGGTTGGGGGAGGGATGGCTGAACTGCCCGCTCTTGGGGACCAGGGAGGCACCCTGAGAGCAGAGGGCCACGTGCGGTCGGCGGATTTAGGCACCTGACAGGGCTCCCAGAGCTGGGGCCTATTCCTCCCTCAGGAGCAGGGCAGCCTGGCAGGGGCCGCTCGCTCATTAGTCTAATGAGCAAGGGGGCGGGGCTTCCGGAAATAGGAGGCGGGCCCAGGCCCACAGCTGAACCCGCTCAAGTCAACGAGGGGGCGGGGCCAGGTGAGCCGCTGGAGGCCCTGACGACAACAAGGGGCGGGGCCGGGCGACCAGCCTGAAGTGGTGAGGTAAGCGGGAGAAAGTCTGGTGGGCAGGGACAAGGGTGACCCGCAGGCCCGCCTGCAGGCAGCAGAGACCTACGGAATGGTTTGGGGCTTCGCGCGGAAGCCAGGTGACGAGCGGGATGCGGTCCAGGGAAGAGTGGTTTGGGGCGAGGGGCAACAACCGGAAGTGTTCCTGTTGGGAGGGCCCTGTGGCCCTGTGAATGAGGACCAGGGTCCCCTGGGGCCCCAAATGCCCCACCTTCCTTAGCTCCTGACTGGAATCCAGCCAGAGGTTCCCTTGTCCTCAGGACAGGGCGTTCCCTGCGAATGTGTCAGAAAACCGACCCTCAGTGCCGGGCAAGCAGACCGGTAAATTCCTCTGGAGGGGCCTGGGTAGTGCCCCCAAAGTGGAAAGTGATTTTCCCCGACCTCACACAGCCCTCTCCCAGATGTCAAAGGCCATGGACCGGGCTGTGTGCGTCCCAGGCCTCTCCGAAGGGGCTGCCCCTCCGTGGGAGCTACGGGGGGGGGGGGGGGTTGGGCCTCCCCTGAGGCTCCGGAGGCCTATGGCTGTCCTGAGCGCGGTTGGGGGAGGGTTGGCTGGACTGCCCGCTCTTGGGGACCAGGGAGGCACCCTGAGAGCAGAGGGCCACGTGCGGTTGGCGGATTTAGGCACCTGACAGGGCTCCCAGAGCTGGCGCCTATTCCTCCCTCAGGAGCAGGGCAGCCTGGCAGGGCCGCTCGCTCATTAGTCTAATGAGCAAGGGGGCGGGGCTTCCGGAAATAGGAGGCGGGCCCAGGCCCACAGCTGAACCCGCTCAAGTCAACGAGGGGGCGGGGCCAGGTGAGCTGCTGGAGGCCCTGAGGACAACAAGGGGCGGGGCCGGGCGACCAGCCTGAAGTGGTGAGGTAAGCGGGAGAAAGTCTGGTGGGCAGGGACAAGGGTGACCCGCAGGCCCGCCTGCCGGCAGCAGAGACCTACGGAGTGGTTTGGGGCTTGGCGTGGAAGCCAGGAGACGAGCGGGATGCGGTCCAGGGAAGAGTGGGTTGGGGCGAGGGGCAACAACCGGAAGTGTTCCTGTTGGGAGGGCCCTGTGGCCCTGTGAAGGAGGACCCGGGTCCCCTGGGGCCGCAAATGCCCCACCTTCCTTAGCTCCTGACTGGAATCCAGCCAGAGGTTCCCTTGTCCTCAGGACAGGGCGTTCCCCGCGAATGTGTCAGAAAACCGACCCTCAGTGCCGGGCAAGCAGACCGGTAAATTCCTCCGGAGGGGCCCGGGCAGTGCCCCCAAAGTGGAAAGTGATTTTCCCCGACCTCACACAGCTCTCTCCCGGATGTCAAAGGCCATGGACAGGGCTGTGTGCGTCCCAGGCCTCTCCGCTGTGACTTGCCCCTCGGGGGGAGCTACGGGGGGCTGGGCCTCCCCTGAGGCTACTGAGGCCTATGGCTGTCCTGAGCGCGGTTGGGGGAGGGATGGCTGGACTGCCCGCTCTTGGGGACCAGGGAGGCACCCTGAGAGCAGAGGGCCACGTGCGGTCGGCGGATTTAGGCACCTGACAGGGCTCCCAGAGCTGGGGCCTATTCCTCCCTCAGGAGCAGGGCAGCCTGGCAGGGGCCGCTCGCTCATTAGTCTAATGAGCAAGGGGGCGGGGCTTCCGGAAATAGGAGGCGGGCCCAGGCCCACAGCTGAACCCGCTCAAGTCAACGAGGGGGCGGGGCCAGGTGAGCCGCTGGAGGCCCTGAGGACAACAAGGGGCGGGGCCGGGCGACCAGCCTGAAGTGGTGAGGTAAGCGGGAGAAAGTCTGGTGGGCAGGGACAAGGGTGACCCGCAGGCCCGCCTGCAGGCAGCAGAGACCTACGGAATGGTTTGGGGCTTCGCGCGGAAGCCAGGTGACGAGCGGGATGCGGTCCAGGGAAGAGTGGTTTGGGGCGAGGGGCAACAACCGGAAGTGTTCCTGTTGGGAGGGCCCTGTGGCCCTGTGAATGAGGACCAGGGTCCCCTGGGGCCCCAAATGCCCCACCTTCCTTAGCTCCTGACTGGAATCCAGCAAGAGGTTCCCTTGTCCTCAGGACAGGGCGTTCCCTGCGAATGTGTCAGAAAACCGACCCTCAGTGCCGGGCAAGCAGACCGGTAAATTCCTCTGGAGGGGCCTGGGTAGTGCCCCCAAAGTGGAAAGTGATTTTCCCCGACCTCACACAGCCCTCTCCCAGATGTCAAAGGCCATGGACAGGGCTGTGTGCGTCCCAGGCCTCTCCGAATGGGCTGCCCCTCCGTGGGAGCTACGGGGGGGGGGGGGGGGGGGGGGGGGGGGGTTGGGCCTCCCCTGAGGCTCCGGAAGCCTATGGCTGTCCTGAGCGCGGTTGGGGGAGGGATGGCTGGACTGCCCGCTCTTGGGGACCAGGGAGGCACCCTGAGAGCAGAGGGCCACGTGCGGTTGGCGGATTTAGGCACCTGACAGGGCTCCCCAGACCTGGCGCCTATTCCTCCCTCAGGAGCAGGGCAGCCTGGCAGGGCCGCTCGCTCATTAGTCTAATGAGCAAGGGGGCGGGGCTTCCGGAAATAGGAGGCGGGCCCAGGCCCACAGCTGAACCCGCTCAAGTCAACGAGGGGGCGGGGCCAGGTGAGCCGCTGGAGGCCCTGACGACAACAAGGGGCGGGGCCGGGCGACCAGCCTGAAGTGGTGAGGTAAGCGGGAGAAAGTCTGGTGGGCAGGGACAAGGGTGACCCGCAGGCCCGCCTGCAGGCAGCAGAGACCTACGGAATGGTTTGGGGCTTCGCGCGGAAGCCAGGTGACGAGCGGGATGCGGTCCAGGGAAGAGTGGTTTGGGGCGAGGGGCAACAACCGGAAGTGTTCCTGTTGGGAGGGCCCTGTGGCCCTGTGAATGAGGACCAGGGTCCCCTGGGGCCCCAAATGCCCCACCTTCCTTAGCTCCTGACTGGAATCCAGCCAGAGGTTCCCTTGTCCTCAGGACAGGGCGTTCCCTGCGAATGTGTCAGAAAACCGACCCTCAGTGCCGGGCAAGAGACCGGTAAATTCCTCTGGAGGGGCCTGGGTAGTGCCCCCAAAGTGGAAAGTGATTTTCCCCGACCTCACACAGCCCTCTCCCAGATGTCAAAGGCCATGGACCGGGCTGTGTGCGTCCCAGGCCTCTCCGAATGGGCTGCCCCTCCGTGGGAGCTACGGGGGGGGGGGGGGGGTTGGGCCTCCCCTGAGGCTCCGGAGGCCTATGGCTGTCCTGAGCGCGGTTGGGGGAGGGTTGGCTGGACTGCCCGCTCTTGGGGACCAGGGAGGCACCCTGAGAGCAGAGGGCCACGTGCGGTTGGCGGATTTAGGCACCTGACAGGGCTCCCAGAGCTGGCGCCTATTCCTCCCTCAGGAGCAGGGCAGCCTGGCAGGGCCGCTCGCTCATTAGTCTAATGAGCAAGGGGGCGGGGCTTCCGGAAATAGGAGGCGGGCCCAGGCCCACAGCTGAACCCGCTCAAGTCAACGAGGGGGCGGGGCCAGGTGAGCTGCTGGAGGCCCTGAGGACAACAAGGGGCGGGGCCGGGCGACCAGCCTGAAGTGGTGAGGTAAGCGGGAGAAAGTCTGGTGGGCAGGGACAAGGGTGACCCGCAGGCCCGCCTGCCGGCAGCAGAGACCTACGGAGTGGTTTGGGGCTTGGCGTGGAAGCCAGGAGACGAGCGGGATGCGGTCCAGGGAAGAGTGGGTTGGGGCGAGGGGCAACAACCGGAAGTGTTCCTGTTGGGAGGGCCCTGTGGCCCTGTGAAGGAGGACCCGGGTCCCCTGGGGCCGCAAATGCCCCACCTTCCTTAGCTCCTGACTGGAATCCAGCCAGAGGTTCCCTTGTCCTCAGGACAGGGCGTTCCCCGCGAATGTGTCAGAAAACCGACCCTCAGTGCCGGGCAAGCAGACCGGTAAATTCCTCCGGAGGGGCCCGGGCAGTGCCCCCAAAGTGGAAAGTGATTTTCCCCGACCTCACACAGCTCTCTCCCGGATGTCAAAGGCCATGGACAGGGCTGTGTGCGTCCCAGGCCTCTCCGCTGTGACTTGCCCCTCGGGGGGAGCTACGGGGGGCTGGGCCTCCCCTGAGGCTACTGAGGCCTATGGCTGTCCTGAGCGCGGTTGGGGGAGGGATGGCTGGACTGCCCGCTCTTGGGGACCAGGGAGGCACCCTGAGAGCAGAGGGCCACGTGCGGTCGGCGGATTTAGGCACCTGACAGGGCTCCCAGAGCTGGGGCCTATTCCTCCCTCAGGAGCAGGGCAGCCTGGCAGGGGCCGCTCGCTCATTAGTCTAATGAGCAAGGGGGCGGGGCTTCCGGAAATAGGAGGCGGGCCCAGGCCCACAGCTGAACCCGCTCAAGTCAACGAGGGGGCGGGGCCAGGTGAGCCGCTGGAGGCCCTGAGGACAACAAGGGGCGGGGCCGGGCGACCAGCCTGAAGTGGTGAGGTAAGCGGGAGAAAGTCTGGTGGGCAGGGACAAGGGTGACCCGCAGGCCCGCCTGCAGGCAGCAGAGACCTACGGAATGGTTTGGGGCTTCGCGCGGAAGCCAGGTGACGAGCGGGATGCGGTCCAGGGAAGAGTGGTTTGGGGCGAGGGGCAACAACCGGAAGTGTTCCTGTTGGGAGGGCCCTGTGGCCCTGTGAATGAGGACCAGGGTCCCCTGGGGCCCCAAATGCCCCACCTTCCTTAGCTCCTGACTGGAATCCAGCAAGAGGTTCCCTTGTCCTCAGGACAGGGCGTTCCCTGCGAATGTGTCAGAAAACCGACCCTCAGTGCCGGGCAAGCAGACCGGTAAATTCCTCTGGAGGGGCCTGGGTAGTGCCCCCAAAGTGGAAAGTGATTTTCCCCGACCTCACACAGCCCTCTCCCAGATGTCAAAGGCCATGGACAGGGCTGTGTGCGTCCCAGGCCTCTCCGAATGGGCTGCCCCTCCGTGGGAGCTACGGGGGGGGGGGGGGGGGGGGGGGGGGGGTTGGGCCTCCCCTGAGGCTCCGGAAGCCTATGGCTGTCCTGAGCGCGGTTGGGGGAGGGATGGCTGGACTGCCCGCTCTTGGGGACCAGGGAGGCACCCTGAGAGCAGAGGGCCACGTGCGGTTGGCGGATTTAGGCACCTGACAGGGCTCCCAGACCTGGCGCCTATTCCTCCCTCAGGAGCAGGGCAGCCTGGCAGGGCCGCTCGCTCATTAGTCTAATGAGCAAGGGGGCGGGGCTTCCGGAAATAGGAGGCGGGCCCAGGCCCACAGCTGAACCCGCTCAAGTCAACGAGGGGGCGGGGCCAGGTGAGCTGCTGGAGGCCCTGAGGACAACAAGGGGCGGGGCCGGGCGACCAGCCTGAAGTGGTGAGGTAAGCGGGAGAAAGTCTGGTGGGCAGGGACAAGGGTGACCCGCAGGCCCGCCTGCCGGCAGCAGAGACCTACGGAGTGGTTTGGGGCTTGGCGTGGAAGCCAGGAGACGAGCGGGATGCGGTCCAGGGAAGAGTGGGTTGGGGCGAGGGGCAACAACCGGAAGTGTTCCTGTTGGGAGGGCCCTGTGGCCCTGTGAAGGAGGACCCGGGTCCCCTGGGGCCGCAAATGCCCCACCTTCCTTAGCTCCTGACTGGAATCCAGCCAGAGGTTCCCTTGTCCTCAGGACAGGGCGTTCCCCGCGAATGTGTCAGAAAACCGACCCTCAGTGCCGGGCAAGCAGACCGGTAAATTCCTCCGGAGGGGCCCGGGCAGTGCCCCCAAAGTGGAAAGTGATTTTCCCCGACCTCACACAGCTCTCTCCCGGATGTCAAAGGCCATGGACAGGGCTGTGTGCGTCCCAGGCCTCTCCGCTGTGACTTGCCCCTCGGGGGGAGCTACGAAGGGCTGGGCCTCCCCTGAGGCTACTGAGGCCTATGGCTGTCCTGAGCGCGGTTGGCGGAGGGATGGCTGGACTGCCCGCTCTTGGGGACCAGGGAGGCACCCTGAGAGCAGAGGGCCACGTGCGGTCGGCGGATTTAGGCACCTGACAGGGCTCCCAGAGCTGGGGCCTATTCCTCCCTCCGGAGCAGGGCAGCCTGGCAGGGGCCGCTCGCTCATTAGTCTAATGAGCAAGGGGGCGGGGCTTCCGGAAATAGGAGGCGGGCCCAGGCCCACAGCTGAACCCGCTCAAGTCAACGAGGGGGCGGGGCCAGGTGAGCCGCTGGAGGCCCTGAGGACAACAAGGGGCGGGGCCGGGCGACCAGCCTGAAGTGGTGAGGTAAGCGGGAGAAAGTCTGGTGGGCAGGGACAAGGGTGACCCGCAGGCCCGCCTGCCGGCAGCAGAGACCTACGGAGTGGTTTGGGGCTTGGCGTGGAAGCCAGGTGACAAGCGGGATGCGGTCCAGGGAAGAGTGGGTTGGGGCGAGGGGCAACAACCGGAAGTGTTCCTGTTGGGAGGGCCCTGTGGCCCTGTGAATGAGGACCAGGGTCGCCGGGGGCCGAAAATGCCCCGCCTCCCTTAGCTCCTGACTGGAATCCAGCAAGAGGTTCCCTTGTCCTCAGGACAGGGCGTTCCCCGCAAATGTGTCAGAAAACCGACCCTCAGTGCCGGGCAAGCAGACCGGTAAATTCCTCCGCAGGGGCCCGGGCAGTGCCCCCAAAGTGGAAAGTGATTTTCCCCGACCTCACACAGCTCTCTCCCGGATGTCAAAGGCCATGGACAGGGCTGTGTGCATCCCAGGCCTCTCCGCTGTGACTTGCCCCTCGGGGGGAGCTACGGGGGGCTGGGCCTCCCCTGAGGCTACTGAGGCCTATGGCTGTCCTGAGCGCGGTTGGGGGAGGGATGGCTGAACTGCCCGCTCTTGGGGACCAGGGAGGCACCCTGAGAGCAGAGGGCCACGTGCGGTCGGCGGATTTAGGCACCTGACAGGGCTCCCAGAGCTGGGGCCTATTCCTCCCTCAGGAGCAGGGCAGCCTGGCAGGGGCCGCTCGCTCATTAGTCTAATGAGCAAGGGGGCGGGGCTTCCGGAAATAGGAGGCGGGCCCAGGCCCACAGCTGAACCCGCTCAAGTCAACGAGGGGGCGGGGCCAGGTGAGCCGCTGGAGGCCCTGACGACAACAAGGGGCGGGGCCGGGCGACCAGCCTGAAGTGGTGAGGTAAGCGGGAGAAAGTCTGGTGGGCAGGGACAAGGGTGACCCGCAGGCCCGCCTGCAGGCAGCAGAGACCTACGGAATGGTTTGGGGCTTCGCGCGGAAGCCAGGTGACGAGCGGGATGCGGTCCAGGGAAGAGTGGTTTGGGGCGAGGGGCAACAACCGGAAGTGTTCCTGTTGGGAGGGCCCTGTGGCCCTGTGAATGAGGACCAGGGTCCCCTGGGGCCCCAAATGCCCCACCTTCCTTAGCTCCTGACTGGAATCCAGCCAGAGGTTCCCTTGTCCTCAGGACAGGGCGTTCCCTGCGAATGTGTCAGAAAACCGACCCTCAGTGCCGGGCAAGCAGACCGGTAAATTCCTCTGGAGGGGCCTGGGTAGTGCCCCCAAAGTGGAAAGTGATTTTCCCCGACCTCACACAGCCCTCTCCCAGATGTCAAAGGCCATGGACCGGGCTGTGTGCGTCCCAGGCCTCTCCGAATGGGCTGCCCCTCCGTGGGAGCTACGGGGGGGGGGGGGGGGGTTGGGCCTCCCCTGAGGCTCCGGAGGCCTATGGCTGTCCTGAGCGCGGTTGGGGGAGGGTTGGCTGGACTGCCCGCTCTTGGGGACCAGGGAGGCACCCTGAGAGCAGAGGGCCACGTGCGGTTGGCGGATTTAGGCACCTGACAGGGCTCCCAGAGCTGGCGCCTATTCCTCCCTCAGGAGCAGGGCAGCCTGGCAGGGCCGCTCGCTCATTAGTCTAATGAGCAAGGGGGCGGGGCTTCCGGAAATAGGAGGCGGGCCCAGGCCCACAGCTGAACCCGCTCAAGTCAACGAGGGGGCGGGGCCAGGTGAGCTGCTGGAGGCCCTGAGGACAACAAGGGGCGGGGCCGGGCGACCAGCCTGAAGTGGTGAGGTAAGCGGGAGAAAGTCTGGTGGGCAGGGACAAGGGTGACCCGCAGGCCCGCCTGCCGGCAGCAGAGACCTACGGAGTGGTTTGGGGCTTGGCGTGGAAGCCAGGAGACGAGCGGGATGCGGTCCAGGGAAGAGTGGGTTGGGGCGAGGGGCAACAACCGGAAGTGTTCCTGTTGGGAGGGCCCTGTGGCCCTGTGAAGGAGGACCCGGGTCCCCTGGGGCCGCAAATGCCCCACCTTCCTTAGCTCCTGACTGGAATCCAGCCAGAGGTTCCCTTGTCCTCAGGACAGGGCGTTCCCCGCGAATGTGTCAGAAAACCGACCCTCAGTGCCGGGCAAGCAGACCGGTAAATTCCTCCGGAGGGGCCCGGGCAGTGCCCCCAAAGTGGAAAGTGATTTTCCCCGACCTCACACAGCTCTCTCCCGGATGTCAAAGGCCATGGACAGGGCTGTGTGCGTCCCAGGCCTCTCCGCTGTGACTTGCCCCTCGGGGGGAGCTACGGGGGGCTGGGCCTCCCCTGAGGCTACTGAGGCCTATGGCTGTCCTGAGCGCGGTTGGGGGAGGGATGGCTGGACTGCCCGCTCTTGGGGACCAGGGAGGCACCCTGAGAGCAGAGGGCCACGTGCGGTCGGCGGATTTAGGCACCTGACAGGGCTCCCAGAGCTGGGGCCTATTCCTCCCTCAGGAGCAGGGCAGCCTGGCAGGGGCCGCTCGCTCATTAGTCTAATGAGCAAGGGGGCGGGGCTTCCGGAAATAGGAGGCGGGCCCAGGCCCACAGCTGAACCCGCTCAAGTCAACGAGGGGGCGGGGCCAGGTGAGCCGCTGGAGGCCCTGAGGACAACAAGGGGCGGGGCCGGGCGACCAGCCTGAAGTGGTGAGGTAAGCGGGAGAAAGTCTGGTGGGCAGGGACAAGGGTGACCCGCAGGCCCGCCTGCAGGCAGCAGAGACCTACGGAATGGTTTGGGGCTTCGCGCGGAAGCCAGGTGACGAGCGGGATGCGGTCCAGGGAAGAGTGGTTTGGGGCGAGGGGCAACAACCGGAAGTGTTCCTGTTGGGAGGGCCCTGTGGCCCTGTGAATGAGGACCAGGGTCCCCTGGGGCCCCAAATGCCCCACCTTCCTTAGCTCCTGACTGGAATCCAGCAAGAGGTTCCCTTGTCCTCAGGACAGGGCGTTCCCTGCGAATGTGTCAGAAAACCGACCCTCAGTGCCGGGCAAGCAGACCGGTAAATTCCTCTGGAGGGGCCTGGGTAGTGCCCCCAAAGTGGAAAGTGATTTTCCCCGACCTCACACAGCCCTCTCCCAGATGTCAAAGGCCATGGACAGGGCTGTGTGCGTCCCAGGCCTCTCCGAATGGGCTGCCCCTCCGTGGGAGCTACGGGGGGGGGGGGGGGGGGGGGGGGGGGGTTGGGCCTCCCCTGAGGCTCCGGAAGCCTATGGCTGTCCTGAGCGCGGTTGGGGGAGGGATGGCTGGACTGCCCGCTCTTGGGGACCAGGGAGGCACCCTGAGAGCAGAGGGCCACGTGCGGTTGGCGGATTTAGGCACCTGACAGGGCTCCCAGACCTGGCGCCTATTCCTCCCTCAGGAGCAGGGCAGCCTGGCAGGGCCGCTCGCTCATTAGTCTAATGAGCAAGGGGGCGGGGCTTCCGGAAATAGGAGGCGGGCCCAGGCCCACAGCTGAACCCGCTCAAGTCAACGAGGGGGCGGGGCCAGGTGAGCCGCTGGAGGCCCTGACGACAACAAGGGGCGGGGCCGGGCGACCAGCCTGAAGTGGTGAGGTAAGCGGGAGAAAGTCTGGTGGGCAGGGACAAGGGTGACCCGCAGGCCCGCCTGCAGGCAGCAGAGACCTACGGAATGGTTTGGGGCTTCGCGCGGAAGCCAGGTGACGAGCGGGATGCGGTCCAGGGAAGAGTGGTTTGGGGCGAGGGGCAACAACCGGAAGTGTTCCTGTTGGGAGGGCCCTGTGGCCCTGTGAATGAGGACCAGGGTCCCCTGGGGCCCCAAATGCCCCACCTTCCTTAGCTCCTGACTGGAATCCAGCCAGAGGTTCCCTTGTCCTCAGGACAGGGCGTTCCCTGCGAATGTGTCAGAAAACCGACCCTCAGTGCCGGGCAAGCAGACCGGTAAATTCCTCTGGAGGGGCCTGGGTAGTGCCCCCAAAGTGGAAAGTGATTTTCCCCGACCTCACACAGCCCTCTCCCAGATGTCAAAGGCCATGGACCGGGCTGTGTGCGTCCCAGGCCTCTCCGAATGGGCTGCCCCTCCGTGGGAGCTACGGGGGGGGGGGGGGGTTGGGCCTCCCCTGAGGCTCCGGAGGCCTATGGCTGTCCTGAGCGCGGTTGGGGGAGGGTTGGCTGGACTGCCCGCTCTTGGGGACCAGGGAGGCACCCTGAGAGCAGAGGGCCACGTGCGGTTGGCGGATTTAGGCACCTGACAGGGCTCCCAGAGCTGGCGCCTATTCCTCCCTCAGGAGCAGGGCAGCCTGGCAGGGCCGCTCGCTCATTAGTCTAATGAGCAAGGGGGCGGGGCTTCCGGAAATAGGAGGCGGGCCCAGGCCCACAGCTGAACCCGCTCAAGTCAACGAGGGGGCGGGGCCAGGTGAGCTGCTGGAGGCCCTGAGGACAACAAGGGGCGGGGCCGGGCGACCAGCCTGAAGTGGTGAGGTAAGCGGGAGAAAGTCTGGTGGGCAGGGACAAGGGTGACCCGCAGGCCCGCCTGCCGGCAGCAGAGACCTACGGAGTGGTTTGGGGCTTGGCGTGGAAGCCAGGAGACGAGCGGGATGCGGTCCAGGGAAGAGTGGGTTGGGGCGAGGGGCAACAACCGGAAGTGTTCCTGTTGGGAGGGCCCTGTGGCCCTGTGAAGGAGGACCCGGGTCCCCTGGGGCCGCAAATGCCCCACCTTCCTTAGCTCCTGACTGGAATCCAGCCAGAGGTTCCCTTGTCCTCAGGACAGGGCGTTCCCCGCGAATGTGTCAGAAAACCGACCCTCAGTGCCGGGCAAGCAGACCGGTAAATTCCTCCGGAGGGGCCCGGGCAGTGCCCCCAAAGTGGAAAGTGATTTTCCCCGACCTCACACAGCTCTCTCCCGGATGTCAAAGGCCATGGACAGGGCTGTGTGCGTCCCAGGCCTCTCCGCTGTGACTTGCCCCTCGGGGGGAGCTACGGGGGGCTGGGCCTCCCCTGAGGCTACTGAGGCCTATGGCTGTCCTGAGCGCGGTTGGGGGAGGGATGGCTGGACTGCCCGCTCTTGGGGACCAGGGAGGCACCCTGAGAGCAGAGGGCCACGTGCGGTCGGCGGATTTAGGCACCTGACAGGGCTCCCAGAGCTGGGGCCTATTCCTCCCTCAGGAGCAGGGCAGCCTGGCAGGGGCCGCTCGCTCATTAGTCTAATGAGCAAGGGGGCGGGGCTTCCGGAAATAGGAGGCGGGCCCAGGCCCACAGCTGAACCCGCTCAAGTCAACGAGGGGGCGGGGCCAGGTGAGCCGCTGGAGGCCCTGAGGACAACAAGGGGCGGGGCCGGGCGACCAGCCTGAAGTGGTGAGGTAAGCGGGAGAAAGTCTGGTGGGCAGGGACAAGGGTGACCCGCAGGCCCGCCTGCAGGCAGCAGAGACCTACGGAATGGTTTGGGGCTTCGCGCGGAAGCCAGGTGACGAGCGGGATGCGGTCCAGGGAAGAGTGGTTTGGGGCGAGGGGCAACAACCGGAAGTGTTCCTGTTGGGAGGGCCCTGTGGCCCTGTGAATGAGGACCAGGGTCCCCTGGGGCCCCAAATGCCCCACCTTCCTTAGCTCCTGACTGGAATCCAGCAAGAGGTTCCCTTGTCCTCAGGACAGGGCGTTCCCTGCGAATGTGTCAGAAAACCGACCCTCAGTGCCGGGCAAGCAGACCGGTAAATTCCTCTGGAGGGGCCTGGGTAGTGCCCCCAAAGTGGAAAGTGATTTTCCCCGACCTCACACAGCCCTCTCCCAGATGTCAAAGGCCATGGACAGGGCTGTGTGCGTCCCAGGCCTCTCCGAATGGGCTGCCCCTCCGTGGGAGCTACGGGGGGGGGGGGGGGGGGGGGGGGGGGGTTGGGCCTCCCCTGAGGCTCCGGAAGCCTATGGCTGTCCTGAGCGCGGTTGGGGGAGGGATGGCTGGACTGCCCGCTCTTGGGGACCAGGGAGGCACCCTGAGAGCAGAGGGCCACGTGCGGTTGGCGGATTTAGGCACCTGACAGGGCTCCCAGACCTGGCGCCTATTCCTCCCTCAGGAGCAGGGCAGCCTGGCAGGGCCGCTCGCTCATTAGTCTAATGAGCAAGGGGGCGGGGCTTCCGGAAATAGGAGGCGGGCCCAGGCCCACAGCTGAACCCGCTCAAGTCAACGAGGGGGCGGGGCCAGGTGAGCTGCTGGAGGCCCTGAGGACAACAAGGGGCGGGGCCGGGCGACCAGCCTGAAGTGGTGAGGTAAGCGGGAGAAAGTCTGGTGGGCAGGGACAAGGGTGACCCGCAGGCCCGCCTGCCGGCAGCAGAGACCTACGGAGTGGTTTGGGGCTTGGCGTGGAAGCCAGGAGACGAGCGGGATGCGGTCCAGGGAAGAGTGGGTTGGGGCGAGGGGCAACAACCGGAAGTGTTCCTGTTGGGAGGGCCCTGTGGCCCTGTGAAGGAGGACCCGGGTCCCCTGGGGCCGCAAATGCCCCACCTTCCTTAGCTCCTGACTGGAATCCAGCCAGAGGTTCCCTTGTCCTCAGGACAGGGCGTTCCCCGCGAATGTGTCAGAAAACCGACCCTCAGTGCCGGGCAAGCAGACCGGTAAATTCCTCCGGAGGGGCCCGGGCAGTGCCCCCAAAGTGGAAAGTGATTTTCCCCGACCTCACACAGCTCTCTCCCGGATGTCAAAGGCCATGGACAGGGCTGTGTGCGTCCCAGGCCTCTCCGCTGTGACTTGCCCCTCGGGGGGAGCTACGAAGGGCTGGGCCTCCCCTGAGGCTACTGAGGCCTATGGCTGTCCTGAGCGCGGTTGGCGGAGGGATGGCTGGACTGCCCGCTCTTGGGGACCAGGGAGGCACCCTGAGAGCAGAGGGCCACGTGCGGTCGGCGGATTTAGGCACCTGACAGGGCTCCCAGAGCTGGGGCCTATTCCTCCCTCCGGAGCAGGGCAGCCTGGCAGGGGCCGCTCGCTCATTAGTCTAATGAGCAAGGGGGCGGGGCTTCCGGAAATAGGAGGCGGGCCCAGGCCCACAGCTGAACCCGCTCAAGTCAACGAGGGGGCGGGGCCAGGTGAGCCGCTGGAGGCCCTGAGGACAACAAGGGGCGGGGCCGGGCGACCAGCCTGAAGTGGTGAGGTAAGCGGGAGAAAGTCTGGTGGGCAGGGACAAGGGTGACCCGCAGGCCCGCCTGCCGGCAGCAGAGACCTACGGAGTGGTTTGGGGCTTGGCGTGGAAGCCAGGTGACAAGCGGGATGCGGTCCAGGGAAGAGTGGGTTGGGGCGAGGGGCAACAACCGGAAGTGTTCCTGTTGGGAGGGCCCTGTGGCCCTGTGAATGAGGACCAGGGTCGCCGGGGGCCGAAAATGCCCCGCCTCCCTTAGCTCCTGACTGGAATCCAGCAAGAGGTTCCCTTGTCCTCAGGACAGGGCGTTCCCCGCAAATGTGTCAGAAAACCGACCCTCAGTGCCGGGCAAGCAGACCGGTAAATTCCTCCGCAGGGGCCCGGGCAGTGCCCCCAAAGTGGAAAGTGATTTTCCCCGACCTCACACAGCTCTCTCCCGGATGTCAAAGGCCATGGACAGGGCTGTGTGCATCCCAGGCCTCTCCGCTGTGACTTGCCCCTCGGGGGGAGCTACGGGGGGCTGGGCCTCCCCTGAGGCTACTGAGGCCTATGGCTGTCCTGAGCGCGGTTGGGGGAGGGATGGCTGAACTGCCCGCTCTTGGGGACCAGGGAGGCACCCTGAGAGCAGAGGGCCACGTGCGGTCGGCGGATTTAGGCACCTGACAGGGCTCCCAGAGCTGGGGCCTATTCCTCCCTCAGGAGCAGGGCAGCCTGGCAGGGGCCGCTCGCTCATTAGTCTAATGAGCAAGGGGGCGGGGCTTCCGGAAATAGGAGGCGGGCCCAGGCCCACAGCTGAACCCGCTCAAGTCAACGAGGGGGCGGGGCCAGGTGAGCCGCTGGAGGCCCTGAGGACAACAAGGGGCGGGGCCGGGCGACCAGCCTGAAGTGGTGAGGTAAGCGGGAGAAAGTCTGGTGGGCAGGGACAAGGGTGACCCGCAGGCCCGCCTGCAGGCAGCAGAGACCTACGGAATGGTTTGGGGCTTCGCGCGGAAGCCAGGTGACGAGCGGGATGCGGTCCAGGGAAGAGTGGTTTGGGGCGAGGGGCAACAACCGGAAGTGTTCCTGTTGGGAGGGCCCTGTGGCCCTGTGAATGAGGACCAGGGTCCCCTGGGGCCCCAAATGCCCCACCTTCCTTAGCTCCTGACTGGAATCCAGCCAGAGGTTCCCTTGTCCTCAGGACAGGGCGTTCCCTGCGAATGTGTCAGAAAACCGACCCTCAGTGCCGGGCAAGCAGACCGGTAAATTCCTCTGGAGGGGCCTGGGTAGTGCCCCCAAAGTGGAAAGTGATTTTCCCCGACCTCACACAGCCCTCTCCCAGATGTCAAAGGCCATGGACCGGGCTGTGTGCGTCCCAGGCCTCTCCGAATGGGCTGCCCCTCCGTGGGAGCTACGGGGGGGGGGGGGGGGTTGGGCCTCCCCTGAGGCTCCGGAGGCCTATGGCTGTCCTGAGCGCGGTTGGGGGAGGGTTGGCTGGACTGCCCGCTCTTGGGGACCAGGGAGGCACCCTGAGAGCAGAGGGCCACGTGCGGTTGGCGGATTTAGGCACCTGACAGGGCTCCCAGAGCTGGCGCCTATTCCTCCCTCAGGAGCAGGGCAGCCTGGCAGGGCCGCTCGCTCATTAGTCTAATGAGCAAGGGGGCGGGGCTTCCGGAAATAGGAGGCGGGCCCAGGCCCACAGCTGAACCCGCTCAAGTCAACGAGGGGGCGGGGCCAGGTGAGCTGCTGGAGGCCCTGAGGACAACAAGGGGCGGGGCCGGGCGACCAGCCTGAAGTGGTGAGGTAAGCGGGAGAAAGTCTGGTGGGCAGGGACAAGGGTGACCCGCAGGCCCGCCTGCCGGCAGCAGAGACCTACGGAGTGGTTTGGGGCTTGGCGTGGAAGCCAGGAGACGAGCGGGATGCGGTCCAGGGAAGAGTGGGTTGGGGCGAGGGGCAACAACCGGAAGTGTTCCTGTTGGGAGGGCCCTGTGGCCCTGTGAAGGAGGACCCGGGTCCCCTGGGGCCGCAAATGCCCCACCTTCCTTAGCTCCTGACTGGAATCCAGCCAGAGGTTCCCTTGTCCTCAGGACAGGGCGTTCCCCGCGAATGTGTCAGAAAACCGACCCTCAGTGCCGGGCAAGCAGACCGGTAAATTCCTCCGGAGGGGCCCGGGCAGTGCCCCCAAAGTGGAAAGTGATTTTCCCCGACCTCACACAGCTCTCTCCCGGATGTCAAAGGCCATGGACAGGGCTGTGTGCGTCCCAGGCCTCTCCGCTGTGACTTGCCCCTCGGGGGGAGCTACGGGGGGCTGGGCCTCCCCTGAGGCTACTGAGGCCTATGGCTGTCCTGAGCGCGGTTGGGGGAGGGATGGCTGGACTGCCCGCTCTTGGGGACCAGGGAGGCACCCTGAGAGCAGAGGGCCACGTGCGGTCGGCGGATTTAGGCACCTGACAGGGCTCCCAGAGCTGGGGCCTATTCCTCCCTCAGGAGCAGGGCAGCCTGGCAGGGGCCGCTCGCTCATTAGTCTAATGAGCAAGGGGGCGGGGCTTCCGGAAATAGGAGGCGGGCCCAGGCCCACAGCTGAACCCGCTCAAGTCAACGAGGGGGCGGGGCCAGGTGAGCCGCTGGAGGCCCTGAGGACAACAAGGGGCGGGGCCGGGCGACCAGCCTGAAGTGGTGAGGTAAGCGGGAGAAAGTCTGGTGGGCAGGGACAAGGGTGACCCGCAGGCCCGCCTGCCGGCAGCAGAGACCTACGGAGTGGTTTGGGGCTTGGCGTGGAAGCCAGGTGACGAGCGGGATGCGGTCCAGGGAAGAGTGGGTTGGGGCGAGGGGCAACAACCGGAAGTGTTCCTGTTGGGAGGGCCCTGTGGCCCTGTGAATGAGGACCAGGGTCGCCGGGTGCCGAAAATGCCCCGCCTCCCTTAGCTCCTGACTGGAATCCAGCAAGAGGTTCCCTTGTCCTCAGGACAGGGCGTTCCCCGCAAATGTGTCAGAAAACCGACCCTCAGTGCCGGGCAAACAGACCGGTAAATTCCTCCGGAGGGGCCCGGGTAGTGCCCCCAAAGTGGAAAGTGATTTTCCCCGACCTCACACAGCTCTCTCCCGGATGTCAAAGGCCATGGACAGGGCTGTGTGCGTCCCAGGCCTCTCCGCTGTGACTTGCCCCTCGGGGGGAGCTACGGGGGGCTGGGCCTCCCCTGAGGCTACTGAGGCCTATGGCTGTCCTGAGCGTGGTTGGGGGAGGGATGGCTGGACTGCCCGCTCTTGGGGACCAGGGAGGCACCCTGAGAGCAGAGGGCCACGTGCGGTTGGCGGATTTTGGCACCTGACAGGGCTCGTAGAGCTGGGGCCCATTCCTCCCTCGGGAGCAGGGCAGCCTGGCAGGGGCCGCTCGCTCATTAGCCTAATGAGCAAGGGGGCGGGGCTTCCGGATATAGGAGGCGGGCCCAGGCCCACAGCTGAACCCGCTCAAGTCAACGAGGGGGCGGGGCCAGGTGAGCCGCTGGAGGCCCTGAGGATAACAAGGTGCGGGGCCAGGCGACCAGCCTGAAGTGGTGAGGTAAGCAGGAGAAAGTCTGGTGGGCAGGGACAAGGGTGACCCGCAGGCCCGCCTGCCGGCAGCAGAGACCTACGGAGTGGTTTGGGGCTTGGCGTGGAAGCCAGGTGACGAGCGGGATGCGGTCCAGGGAAGAGTGGTTTGGGGCGAGGGGCAACAACCGGATGTGTTCCTGTTGGGAGGGCCCTGTGGCCCTGTGAAGGAGGACCCGGGTCGCCAGGGGCCGCAAATGCCCCACCTTCCTTAGCTCCTGACTGGAATCCAGCCAGAGGTTCCCTTGTCCTCAGGACAGGGCGTTCCCCGCGAATGTGTCAGAAAACCGACCCTCAGTGCCCGGCAAGCAGACCGGTAAATTCCTCCGAGGGGCCCGGGCAGTGCCCCCAAAGTGGAAAGTGATTTTCCCCGACCTCACACAGCTCTCTCCCGGATGTCAAAGGCCATGGACAGGGCTGTGTGCGTCCCAGGCCTCTCCGAATGGGCTGCCCCTCCGTGGGAGCTACGGGGGGTGGGGGGGGGGGGTTGGGCCTCCCCTGAGGCTCCGGAGGCCTATGGCTGTCCTGAGCGCGGTTGGGGGAGGGTTGGCTGGACTGCCCGCTCTTGGGGACCAGGGAGGCACCCTGAGAGCAGAGGGCCACGTGCGGTCGGCGGATTTAGGCACCTGACAGGGCTCCCAGAGCTGGGGCCTATTCCTCCCTCCGGAGCAGGGCAGCCTGGCAGGGGCCGCTCGCTCATTAGTCTAATGAGCAAGGATGCGGGGCTTCCGGAAATAGGAGGCGGGCCCAGGCCCACAGCTGAACCCGCTCAAGTCAACGAGGGGGCGGGGCCAGGTGAGCTGCTGGAGGCCCTGAGGACAACAAGGGGCGGGGCCGGGCAACCAGCCTGAAGTGGTGAGGTAAGCGGGAGAAAGTCTGGTGGGCAGGGACAAGGGTGACCCGCAGGCCCGCCTGCCGGCAGCAGAGACCTACGGAGTGGTTTGGGGCTTGGCGTGGAAGCCAGGTGACAAGCGGGATGCGGTCCAGGGAAGAGTGGGTTGGGGCGAGGGGCAACAACCGGAAGTGTTCCTGTTGGGAGGGCCCTGTGGCCCTGTGAATGAGGACCAGGGTCGCCGGGGGCCGAAAATGCCCCGCCTCCCTTAGCTCCTGACTGGAATCCAGCAAGAGGTTCCCTTGTCCTCAGGACAGGGCGTTCCCCGCAAATGTGTCAGAAAACCGACCCTCAGTGCCGGGCAAGCAGACCGGTAAATTCCTCCGCAGGGGCCCGGGCAGTGCCCCCAAAGTGGAAAGTGATTTTCCCCGACCTCACACAGCTCTCTCCCGGATGTCAAAGGCCATGGACAGGGCTGTGTGCGTCCCAGGCCTCTCCGCTGTGACTTGCCCCTCGGGGGGAGCTACGGGGGGCTGGGCCTCCCCTGAGGCTACTGAGGCCTATGGCTGTCCTGAGCGCGGTTGGGGGAGGGATGGCTGGACTGCCCGCTCTTGGGGACCAGGGAGGCACCCTGAGAGCAGAGGGCCACGTGCGGTTGGCGGATTTTGGCACCTGACAGGGCTCGTAGAGCTGGGGCCCATTCCTCCCTCGGGAGCAGGGCAGCCTGGCAGGGGCCGCTCGCTCATTAGCCTAATGAGCAAGGGGGCGGGGCTTCCGGATATAGGAGGCGGGCCCAGGCCCACAGCTGAACCCGCTCAAGTCAACGAGGGGGCGGGGCCAGGTGAGCCGCTGGAGGCCCTGAGGAGAACAAGGTGCGGGGCCAGGCGACCAGCCTGAAGTGGTGAGGTAAGCAGGAGAAAGTCTGGTGGGCAGGGACAAGGGTGACCCGCAGGCCCGCCTGCCGGCAGCAGAGACCTACGGAGTGGTTTGGGGCTTGGCGTGGAAGCCAGGTGACGAGCGGGATGCGGTCCAGGGAAGAGTGGTTTGGGGCGAGGGGCAACAACCGGATGTGTTCCTGTTGGGAGGGCCCTGTGGCCCTGTGAAGGAGGACCCGGGTCGCCAGGGGCCGCAAATGCCCCACCTTCCTTAGCTCCTGACTGGAATCCAGCCAGAGGTTCCCTTGTCCTCAGGACAGGGCGTTCCCCGCGAATGTGTCAGAAAACCGACCCTCAGTGCCCGGCAAGCAGACCGGTAAATTCCTCCGAGGGGCCCGGGCAGTGCCCCCAAAGTGGAAAGTGATTTTCCCCGACCTCACACAGCTCTCTCCCGGATGTCAAAGGCCATGGACAGGGCTGTGTGCGTCCCAGGCCTCTCCGAATGGGCTGCCCCTCCGTGGGAGCTACGGGGGGGGGGGGGGGGGGGTTGGGCCTCCCCTGAGGCTCCGGAGGCCTATGGCTGTCCTGAGCGCGGTTGGGGGAGGGTTGGCTGGACTGCCCGCTCTTGGGGACCAGGGAGGCACCCTGAGAGCAGAGGGCCACGTGCGGTCGGCGGATTTAGGCACCTGACAGGGCTCCCAGAGCTGGGGCCTATTCCTCCCTCCGGAGCAGGGCAGCCTGGCAGGGGCCGCTCGCTCATTAGTCTAATGAGCAAGGATGCGGGGCTTCCGGAAATAGGAGGCGGGCCCAGGCCCACAGCTGAACCCGCTCAAGTCAACGAGGGGGCGGGGCCAGGTGAGCTGCTGGAGGCCCTGAGGACAACAAGGGGCGGGGCCGGGCAACCAGCCTGAAGTGGTGAGGTAAGCGGGAGAAAGTCTGGTGGGCAGGGACAAGGGTGACCCGCAGGCCCGCCTGCCGGCAGCAGAGACCTACGGAGTGGTTTGGGGCTTGGCGTGGAAGCCAGGTGACAAGCGGGATGCGGTCCAGGGAAGAGTGGGTTGGGGCGAGGGGCAACAACCGGAAGTGTTCCTGTTGGGAGGGCCCTGTGGCCCTGTGAATGAGGACCAGGGTCGCCGGGGGCCGAAAATGCCCCGCCTCCCTTAGCTCCTGACTGGAATCCAGCAAGAGGTTCCCTTGTCCTCAGGACAGGGCGTTCCCCGCAAATGTGTCAGAAAACCGACCCTCAGTGCCGGGCAAGCAGACCGGTAAATTCCTCCGCAGGGGCCCGGGCAGTGCCCCCAAAGTGGAAAGTGATTTTCCCCGACCTCACACAGCTCTCTCCCGGATGTCAAAGGCCATGGACAGGGCTGTGTGCGTCCCAGGCCTCTCCGCTGTGACTTGCCCCTCGGGGGGAGCTACGGGGGGCTGGGCCTCCCCTGAGGCTACTGAGGCCTATGGCTGTCCTGAGCGCGGTTGGGGGAGGGATGGCTGGACTGCCCGCTCTTGGGGACCAGGGAGGCACCCTGAGAGCAGAGGGCCACGTGCGGTTGGCGGATTTTGGCACCTGACAGGGCTCGTAGAGCTGGGGCCCATTCCTCCCTCGGGAGCAGGGCAGCCTGGCAGGGGCCGCTCGCTCATTAGCCTAATGAGCAAGGGGGCGGGGCTTCCGGATATAGGAGGCGGGCCCAGGCCCACAGCTGAACCCGCTCAAGTCAACGAGGGGGCGGGGCCAGGTGAGCCGCTGGAGGCCCTGAGGAGAACAAGGTGCGGGGCCAGGCGACCAGCCTGAAGTGGTGAGGTAAGCAGGAGAAAGTCTGGTGGGCAGGGACAAGGGTGACCCGCAGGCCCGCCTGCCGGCAGCAGAGACCTACGGAGTGGTTTGGGGCTTGGCGTGGAAGCCAGGTGACGAGCGGGATGCGGTCCAGGGAAGAGTGGTTTGGGGCGAGGGGCAACAACCGGATGTGTTCCTGTTGGGAGGGCCCTGTGGCCCTGTGAAGGAGGACCCGGGTCGCCAGGGGCCGCAAATGCCCCACCTTCCTTAGCTCCTGACTGGAATCCAGCCAGAGGTTCCCTTGTCCTCAGGACAGGGCGTTCCCCGCGAATGTGTCAGAAAACCGACCCTCAGTGCCCGGCAAGCAGACCGGTAAATTCCTCCGAGGGGCCCGGGCAGTGCCCCCAAAGTGGAAAGTGATTTTCCCCGACCTCACACAGCTCTCTCCCGGATGTCAAAGGCCATGGACAGGGCTGTGTGCGTCCCAGGCCTCTCCGAATGGGCTGCCCCTCCGTGGGAGCTACGGGGGGGGGGGGGGGGGGGTTGGGCCTCCCCTGAGGCTCCGGAGGCCTATGGCTGTCCTGAGCGCGGTTGGGGGAGGGTTGGCTGGACTGCCCGCTCTTGGGGACCAGGGAGGCACCCTGAGAGCAGAGGGCCACGTGCGGTCGGCGGATTTAGGCACCTGACAGGGCTCCCAGAGCTGGGGCCTATTCCTCCCTCCGGAGCAGGGCAGCCTGGCAGGGGCCGCTCGCTCATTAGTCTAATGAGCAAGGATGCGGGGCTTCCGGAAATAGGAGGCGGGCCCAGGCCCACAGCTGAACCCGCTCAAGTCAACGAGGGGGCGGGGCCAGGTGAGCTGCTGGAGGCCCTGAGGACAACAAGGGGCGGGGCCGGGCAACCAGCCTGAAGTGGTGAGGTAAGCGGGAGAAAGTCTGGTGGGCAGGGACAAGGGTG